>NC_142814.1:12244299-12473989 GCF_049724085.1 Artemia sp. Qi Xiang Cuo
ACATTGTTGCCTTTGCTTTATATTACGAGTACCATGCTAGGATCCAAAACGGCTTGAGCAGAGTCTTTGAAGGAATGACCTTCCATGGCTTGAAACTTTTGGTTGTATCTGCCATTCGTTTACCCTTTGCTCAACTACGGCATGTTATGTCTTAAACCCTTGTGTTTTGCAGTTCAGTCATGATACTTTTAGTTTTATTGCGTTTATTCAAAAATGGAAAATGGAATTTAGACAGTGCCTAGCACTTCCTGATATAGCTGAGCGCTATCTGATTTACCCTAGCAAAGGAGGAACAAGTTCATTACTTTTTAATAAGGTAAAAAGCTGCTTGAAGCAAATAATGTCAGATTTCATCAAAGCAGAAGCTTTCGCTCGCACCAGCCCATTTGCTATAGACGTTACAAAGACTGATAATCTGCAAAACTTCAAAGACGTGTATTTTGGAGCAAAATTTGAAGTGAAGATCAGTAAGATGGGAGAAAATCTTGAACACCAAATATTGAACAATGTGCTGTTCAAATTGGTCACTTTCTATAAAAAAACTGGTGTTTGCAAGTTAAATAGCGAATCAGTACCTATGATCCTGTTCTGAATTAGCTCAAATGTGTTAATCTGACAATTTTCAAGCTCTGGTAAGATCCCCTCTATTGCTTTGATGCACAGTAGACTTTCTAGATCTATTCGGCACACTAAGATGTTTCACAGTAAATTCACCTTTTTGGTGATTAATTCTAGAAAAATGGTGATTTTTATTGCGCTCAGTGGCAACCCTGGAGTCACGAATGTAACCTCGGTGGAAACCGTGCCTCTAAATTATGTTTATTTTTAGCTGGAGTAAAACCCTATGCATGCGCTTTGACTGATGAACATCAGGATATTAATCCTCAGTCAGTTCAGCAGTTCAAAACCAGGTTTGCCACCAGACCAAAAAACTCGTAACGTCCAAAACTCTAAAAAACGTAACTTTTGATAGGAAAGTCTCTTTTCAAGGCAGGGTGCCTTAATTTCGCTATCAAGAGCGGCACTTCATGGAGGGAGGGGACATTTGCTGCCTGTATAATTTGAAAAATATATTTTCACATAATCTCATTAAAAATGCTCCCTTCAACTTTTAAAAGGAGCCTTTTTTAAAGCTTAATTAAGAAGTTTGAACACCCCTCCTCCTTTCTAAATATCAATATCAAAGATTGCATTTTTATTTAGAAAAACCTAGATAAATAAGTGAGAGATAATTGTTTAGGGCGTAATTTAAAACTTACTTTTTATCATATGCAGCGCGCTAGCGCTGCCTAAGAAGAACGATGTGGGCACAATGTGTTTTTTTTTCTTCAGCCGGGCACTTCGTATCGAAGGAGTTGTCGTAGAAACTTCTAAAAGGGTTCATACGATGTGAAATTGGAGTGGCTAGTGCCCTTTTTTTAGTCGAAAGTGACTGGAGGGCAACTAGCCCCCCCCCACGCCCATCGTTGCCATTTTGTTCAGCGTAGTTGATTTCCGGACAGAAAATATGTTTTTGAGGAGGACATTCCCACACAACCCTCGGGACAAGGGTGTTAAGTTATGCCCTGAGGGCATATAAGAACGATGTTGGCACAATGTACTATGTATTATTGCTTTCTCCTTTAAAGCGCCGGGCACTTCGTATCGAAGGGGTCGTCGTACAAACTGCAAAGGGGGTCTCATTCGATTGAAAATTCGAGAGGCTAGTGCCCTTTTTAATAGTCGAAAGTGATTGGAGGGCAACCAGCCCCCCCCCCACGCCCATCATTCCCCCAAACACATCCAATCAAAATTTTGAGATTGCCATTTTGTTCAGCGTAGTTGATTTCCAGATAGAAAATACGTTTTTGAGGAGGACACTCCCCCAAAGCCCTCAGAGCAAAGGGTTTTAAGTTATGCCGTGGGGCATATAAGGTTTTTATAGAAGGCGTTATCGTAGAAACCTCAAAAAAGGATCATTCGACTTGTAATTAGAAGGGCTAATGCCCTTTTTAAGAGTCAAAAGTGATCGGAGGGCATCTAGCCCCCTCCCACGCCCCTCATTCCCCCAAACACATCCAATCAAAATTTTGAGATAGCCATTTGGTTCAGCGTAGTTGATTTCCAGATAGAAAATATATTTTTGAGGAGGACACTCCCCCACAACCTCACTTTTGACTATTAAAAGGGAAGGATTATAAGTTATGCCCTGGGGGCATACAGGGTTCTTATTTAAATCCTTATCGTAGAAACTTGAAAAAGGGCTCATTCGATTTGAAATTCAAAGGGATAGTACCCTTTGTAATAGTCGAAAGTGATTTGAGGGCAACAAACCCCCCTCTCACGCCCCACCTTTTCCCAAAACACATCCAATCAAAATTTTTAGATAGCCATTTTATTCAACGTAGTTGATAGTTTTGGAAATTCAGCCATTATGGATTGCAACCCCTCCCCTCCGAGGTGTTATGGCAAGGACTTCAAACTATGCCCTGGGGCATATAAAGTTTTAGTGAAAGAACCGTTCTAGAATCTTTAAAAGGACGAAATCATTTGGAAATTAAGTAGCCTAGCACCTTTTTAAATAGTTGAGTGATTGGATAGCGACTAACGCCCCTCTCAGGTCCACCATTTTTCAAAACACATCCGATCAAAATTTTGAGATATCTATTTTGTTCAACGTAGTTGAACGTTTTGGAAATTAGGTCTTTTAGGATGATAACCCCCTCAGAGCCCTCAGTTGCAAGGGTTGTAAGTTATGCCCTCTGGGCATATAAGGTTTATATAGAAGGTTGTTGCATAAATCATAGGCAGCACCGATCGCGCTGCCTAAGTAAAGAACGGGGACACTCGAGAACGAGCGCAGAAACGGGGACTAAGTAAAGAGGAGGACACTCCCCCACAACCCTCAGTGCAATGCTTTTAAGTTATGCCCTGGGGGCATATAAGAAGGATGTTGGCACAATGTATTATTCATTAATTTTTTCCTTTAGAGCTTGGGCACTTCGTATCGAAAATGTTGTCGTAAAAATTTGGAAAAGCGCTCATTCAATTGGAAATTGGAGTAGCTTGTGCCCTTTTTAATAGTCGAAAGAGATTGGAAGGCGACTAACATTCCTCTCACGCCCACCATTTCCCCAAACACATCCAATCAAAATTTTTAGATAGCCATGTTGTTTAACGTAGTTGAAAGTTCTGGAAATTCGGTCTATGAGGATGGCGACCACCCTAACAGACCTTAGAGTAAGGGTTGTAATTTATGCCCTGGGGCATATAAGGTGTTTATAGAAAACGTTGTCGTTTCCAAAAGGGTGAAAGGCCTAGTGCCCTTTTCAATAGTGGAAAGTGATTGGAAGGCTTGACATTTTTATAGTAAAGATCAAAGTGGGTATAATGTATTGTTTTTTGTTGTTGTTGTTGTTTAGACCAGGGCACTTCGCATCGAAGGAGTTGTCGAGGGAACTTCGAAAAGGGCTCATTCGATTGAAAATAGTTCTATATTCTATTTTCTAATAATTCCTCTTCTACTCCCACCCTCCCACGCAAACCCTCCCAATTCTGCTCTTAAAATTTAACCAAATCAAAATAGCGTAAGTGTATCCAAGCTATCAAAGAAAGTAAAAAGATTTTTTTGCGAATGGTACCAAGTTTTCCATTTCAGATCAACTAGAGGAGGTATGAAACTAAATTAAACACCACTATTTGTGTCCAGATTTTTAAAAGGGTGTCTTTTGTTAAAAATTGCTAAAAAAAAAATTCTCCAGCATACAAATAGCAGGCCAAACTATAAAGTCTTAAAAAAACCGAAAAGATTTAAAGTATTATTGTGTTTTTCTCTGAAAAGACTATGTCAATAAAGAACGAACAGAAATTAATTTAAAAAAACTTTTTCCACAAATTAAGTTTTTCAAAGAAAAGTAAAGAACTCCACTAAACAAAAATGAGCAAAAATAAAATCAAATAATCTACCAAGCGTGAAACTACCACAAATTAGCATCGATAAATAACATGAAACCCAAAACGAACAGAAATTACAATAATTAACCGAGTTAAACTCAAAACGAGCAGAAATTAACATAAGTTGGGCGCAAAACCCCTGTTCGTTCCCAAGGCCAGAACAAAATTTGCACTTTACTGAAAAAATACAAATGAATATGCATTGTCAGTTTAATATACATATACTGATATTTAGTAATCAAACTGTTAATATCATTTGATTTATTAGAGTTATAAAAGTAAAAACATTTATATTTTTTCAGTAAAGTGCAAATTTTGTTCTGGCCATGCGAAGGCATAGGGGTTTTGCGCCCACCTTTTCCCCAAACACATCCAATCAAAATTTTTAGATAGCCATTTTATTCAACGTAATTGAAAGTTTTGGAAATTAGGTCTTTAAGGATGACAACCCCTCTCCCCACAGCCCTCAGGGCAAGGATTGTAAGTTATGCCCTGGGGGCATATAAAGTTTTTATTGAAAGAGTTGTCGTAGAAACTTCAAAAGGGCTCATTCAATTGGAAATTGAAAAGGCTAGTGCCTTTTTTAATAGTTGAAAGTGATTGAATAGCGACTAATGCCCTTCTCACGCCCAGCGTTTTGCCAAACACATCCGATCAAAATTTTGAGATATCTATTTTGTTCAACTTAGTTGAAAGCTAAGGAAATTAGGTCTTTTAGGATAATAACCCCCTCAGAACCCTTATTGCAAGGGTTGTAAGTTATGCCCTGGGGGCATATAAGGTTTTTATTGAAAGCATTGTCGAAGAAACTTCAAAAGAGCTCATTCAATAGGAAATTGAAAGGGCTAGTGCCTTTTTTAATAGTTGAGAGTGATTGGATAGTGACTAACGCCCCTCTCACGGCCACCATTTTCCCAAACACATCCAATCAAAATTTTGAGATATCCATTTTGTTGAACGTGGTTGAACATTCTGGAAAATAGGTCTTTTAGGATGTATTTACTTGTACTTGTTGCACGTTCAAGCCGCATCCAGACTCATCGTGGCGCCCAGCAGATGACGACATGTCTCCTTCCATAGGTTTCGCTCGAGGGTGTCAGGCTCCACCAGTTCCAGCCACTGGCGATCCCAGCGACGGCCGTATTTTCGGAATCCCCCGATTGGCTCCAGATCAGACCTAACTGTTGCTAGCCCCGTCTTCTTTTGGTCTCCTGCCCTCTTCTTCCAAGCAGGTAGTGGTAGACATTTGAGGCATTTTTTGCTTATATGGTCATCTGGTCTGCGCATTGTGTTGCCAAACCATCTCAGTCTCCTATGCTTAACAATGTCAGAGCCAAGTGGGCGATCCCCACATCTTCTCCTAACTTTTTCATTCGAAATTCTATCTAAGAGGCGGATACCCATGATACAGCGCAGGCATTTGTGGTTGAATATATTCAAGCTCAACGCTTTGGCTGCTTTAAGTGACCACGTTTCACATCCATAGAGGAGGACAGACAGAACCATAGCTTCATACACTCAGAGCTTTGTGCGTAGCGATATGTCTCTCCGCTTCCAGAGATACTTCCGTAATTGAAGGAAGACACTCCAGGCTGACGATATGCCGCTCTGGATTTCTTCTGAAGATTCGCCAGTAGGGTTTACCATCGATCCGAGGTATTTGAACGACTGGACCTCCTCTATCTGATTACAATTTAGGGTCACAGGGGTTTCATCCATCCCATCTGTTCGCATGGATTTTGTTTTTGGTAGGCTTATTTGGAGACCAGTCGAAAGTGCTTTGACTGCCACGTCATTTATCATAGCCTGGGCTTCTGTAACGGATTCAGCAAGCACGTCCACATCGTCAGCATAGTCAAGATCTGTGACGGAGAAGGACGGGCTCACTGCAACGCCTTTATAATTGTCCAGGACCTTGAGGATCCAATCGATGACGAAGTTGGTGAAAGGACAAAGCCTTGACGGACACCTTCTTCGATCAGGACCAGATCTGAAAGATCGCCATCGACTCTTACCCGGGCCTTTGTTCCAGCATAGTATGCGTCGAGCAGATTGATGATCTTCTCAGGCACACTGTCCTCTCTCATTGCCTCCCATATGGCATCACGATGGACCGAATCAAACGCGGTAATGAAGTCTATGAAGATTTGGATTGTTTCCTGCTGGTGTTTAAACCGTTGTTCAAAGATCTGTCGCAGGCTAAAAATCTGGTCATAGCAACCCATACCCGGCCTGAACCCTGCTTGGTTGGGGGCTATCTAAAAATGGCTGTTTTTAGATAGCCATTTTATTCAACGCAGTTGAAAGTTTTGGAAATAAGGTCTTTAAGGATGACAACCCCTCTCCCCACAGCCCTCAGGGCAAGCGTTGTAAGTTATGCCCTGGGGGCATATAAAGTTTTTATTGAAAGAGTTGTCGTAGAAACTTCAAAAGGGCTCATTCAATTGGAAATTGAAAAGGCTAGTGCCTTTTTTAATAGTTGAAAGTGATTGAATAGCGACTAATGCCCTTCTCACGCCCAGCGTTTTGCCAAACACATCCAATCAAAATTTTGAGATATCTATTTTGTTCAACTTAGTTGAAAGTTAAGGAAATTAGGTCTTTTAGGATAATAACCCCCTCAGAGCCCTTAGTGCAAGGGTTGTAAGTTATGCCCTGGGGGCATATAAGGTTTTTATTGAAAGCATTGTCGAAGAAACTTCAAAAGAGCTCATTCAATAGGAAATTGAAAGGGCTAGTGCCTTTTTAATAGTTGAGAGTGATTGGATAGTGACTAACGCCCCTCTCACGGCCACCATTTTCCCAAACACATCAATCAAAATTTTGAGATATCCATTTTGTTGAACGTGGTTGAAAGTTCTGGAAAATAGGTCTTTTAGGATGTATTTACTTGTACTTGTACTTGTTGCACGTTCAAGCCGCATCCAGACTCATCGTGGCACCCAGCAGATGACGGCATGTCTCCTTCCATAGGTTTCGCTCGAGGGTGGCAGGCTCCACCATTTCCAGCCACTGGTGGTCCCAGCGACGGCCGATTTTCGGAATCCCCTGATTGGCTCCAGATCAGACCTAACTGTTGCTAGCCACGTCTTCTTTTGGTCTCCTGCCCTCTTCTTCCAAGCAGGTAGTGGTAGACATTTGAGGTATTTTTTGCTTATATGGTCATCTGGTCTCCGCATTGTGTGGCCAAACCATCTCAGTCTCCTCTGCTCAACAATCTCGGAGACAAGTGGGCGATCCCCACATTTTCTCCTTACTTCTTCATTCGAAATTCTATCTAGGAGGCGGATGCCCAGGATATAGCGCAGGCATTTGTGGTGAAATATATTCAAGCTCAACGCTTCGGCTGCTTTAAGTGACCACGTTTCACATCCATAGAAAAGGACAGAGAGAACCATAGCTTCATACACTCGGAGCTTTGTGCGTAGTGATATTTCGCTCCGCTTCCAGAGATATTTCCGTAATTGAAGGAAGACACTCCAGCCTGACGATATGCCGCTCTGGATTTCTTCTGAAGATTCACCGGCAGGGTTTACCATCGATCCGAGGTAATTGAACGACTGGACGTCCTCTATCTGATTACCATTTAGGGTCACAGGGGTTTCATCAATCCCATCTGTTCGCATGGATTTTGTTTTTGGTAGGCTTATTTGGAGACCAGTTGAAAGTGCTTTGACTGCCACGTCATTTATCATAGCCTGGGCTTCTGCAACGGATTCAGCAAGCATGTCCACATCGTCAGCATAGTCAAGATCTGTGACGGAGAAGGACGGGCTCACTGCAACACCTTTATAATTGTCCAGGACCCTGAGGATCCAATTGATGACGAAGTTGAACAAAATGTGTGAAAGAACACAGCCTTTATGTAACCCTTACTTAAAGTGGACAATATCTTAAAGATCGCCATCAAATCTTATCCGGGTCTCTGGTTCAGTATAGTATGTCCTGAGCAAACTGATGATCTTCTTAAGCACATTCTTTTCTGTTATTGCCTACGACTGTATATCATGATAGACTCAATCAAACGCAGTCATGAGGTCTTTGAAGATTTAGATTGTTTTCAGTTGGTGTTTAAACCTTGTTCAAAGATCTGTCGCAGGCTAAAAATCTGGTCATAGCAACCCATACCCGGCCTGAACCCTGCTTGGTTGGGTTGCGTTCGGCTGTATCTGGTGTCTCTGAATGTATTTAAAAGTATGACTGCGGACAGCTTGGCAGCAACTGGAATAAAGGATATACCTCGGTAGTTTCTGCAGTCCATTCGGTCTCCTTTTTGAAGATAGGGACAATTATTGAGGTCTTCCAGTCATCTGGGATGTATTCATTGTCCCAACCTTCGGTTATCACGCTATGAAGTTCATCCACCGCCACTTTGGGGAGAGCTTTTAGTAACTCTGCAGGAATCCCATCTATTCCTCGGCTTTTATGGTTTTTCAGAACTTGGATCGCCTTAATTACTTCATCCCTGGAGGGTGGGTCCGTACATACATTTTCATAAGCCTGGTTGTGCGGGGGGTTCTGCGGTTCTGTAAGGGGTTGCTTTCGATTACTATTGTCTCCTGGTCTCAATAGCTCTTTGAAATGAACTCGCCATCTTTTGATACGTTCCTCGCTGCTTGTGAGTATTTTCCCATCTTTTGCCTTAAGCGATGGGATGGTAGTTTGCTTCTTCTTCCCAGTGCATTCTCGAAGTATCTGATAGAGTTTTCGTGTATCTTTCCTTGATGCGGCTCTTTCCATATGACTGGCAACATTAGACCAGTAGGCTTTTTTGTCAGCTCTTGCTGATTTGTGACATTCTTGTCGTAGCACTACTATTATATTCACTATAACAGTGAATATTTTTATATTCACTAATATATTCACTATTAATAGATGAAACCCAAAAACAAACAGCAAGTAAAATGAATTATGAGGGTAAATATAAATACAACAGAGACTACTACTCATGAATAGATTAAAAAAATAATTACAAGCAGAATCTAATCTAAAAAGGACTATAATAGATGCTAAATATAAATACTGGAATAATTTTGCAAATAATCTCTCCAGAGAAACACATGCGCCAATTATACATAGAGTCATAAGCCACATCTGTGGGAAAAAGACTTCCCCCAACCCACTCCTGTATGAGCTTATACATAATAATACCCATTTTGACAATGATAATGAAAAAGCTAACCTATTTGGAACTCTTTTTGATAATAAGCTAACATCAACTAATCAAAGCAAACTGTCCACAATTCCTACGAACCTAAGTTACCAACCACGCCCAGGATCTGAGCACATAACTAATCCATTTTCAATCCAGGAATTGAATTATGCAATACATCATATTAGGACCAAAACTAGCGGCAGCTATGACAATATACACCCTACATGGATAAAGAATCTCACACCTTCATACAAACAAGAACTACTAAATTGTTATAATCACGCATGGGCATCTTCTAGGTTCCCCAATATATGGAAATGTTCGTCCCTCCTACCAATCCTAAAGAAAAATAAACCAAAAGATAACCCTGAGTCTTATAGGCCCATAATGATTACTCCTGTGATGGGGAAAATAATGGAGAAAATGATCTATCACAGACTCCTCTGGTTTGTTGAAAAAAATAATATGATCCCTCAAACTCAAACGTGATTCAGGAAACACCACTCCTCAACAGATGCTTTCATTTTTCTAACAAATGCAAAAAAGAATCTTTCTGAAATAATAATGTCCTATTTGCAGCTTTCCTTGATTTTGAAAGGGCATATGACAATGTGAATTACCAAAACCTTTTAAACAAACTTGCAAACCTTGGAGTACCCCCTAAGCTAGTATCTTTTATTAAATCCTTCATAGAAGCGCGAAGTTTCATCGTTTGTGTTGGTTCAGCCTCTTCACCCCAAAACACAATAACCAAAGGCCTACCTCAAGGAGCAGTCATCAGTTGCATCCTATTTGCCCTATATCTCTGGGACATAACCTACCCCACACGAATCTACAATATGCTGATGATCTGGTGCTATGGTCATCTGGCAACACCTTTCAGATAGCACAGTCGAATCTGCAAAAGTCACTTTTCCAGTTTGAAAAATTCTCTCAACATTCAGATTTACCCATTGCACCCTCCATGTCAAAAATAATCCAATTTCACCGGAAGCGAAACCATGTTAATGCAAAAATAACTCTAAATAAAACAACTATTCCAGAAGATAATCATATTAATTACCTAGGTCTCATGCTTGACCAAAAACTTAATTTCCACCTCCACATTTCAAACACAATAAAAAAATGCTATAGAAAAACAAATATACTAAAAAGACTTCTTTCCACACCCTCGGGTTGTAAAGAGTAAACCTTACTCCAGTTTTATAAATCACATATAAGACCCCATATTGACTATGGGCTCATCGTCTATGATGCATGTGCAAAGACCCAGATGCAAAAAATTGAAACAACACAAAATGATATAATACGTCTCATATTTGGTCTTAGGAAACCCACAAGCACCAAGTTTCTGCTTATGGAGAGTGGATTAACAACAATCAGGGAGAGACGTAGGTTTCTCTTGACAAAACATCTTAAAAAAATTGAATCAAATAGCTCACACACCCTACATAATTGGTTACGAAATCCAGCCATGTCTAGAGGCATTGCAAATTCTTATGCCAATATTCAGAAGAAGTTACCCATACCAGCAAAGTCTATAGCACCCACTTTCCCCAGATCCCTCCCATGGAATTGGTCAAATCCCATAATAAATAATGAATTCTCAAAGTGGAATAAAGATTTAAACCCCATTGCTTTTGTCCAGAAAAAATTTGCAGAATTTAATACAATTACCTATAAAAATAACTTCCAAATATTTGAGGATGAGTCAAAAATGAATGAGAAGGTTGCAAGTGGTTTTATCCTTCCTCACCTGAAAATTGCGATGGGCGAGAGATTATATAATAGTTTATCTATAATGTCTGCTGAGTTAAATGTCATAATCCTGGCATTAGAACACCTTAAGGAAAACCAACCTTTGATTGCAAATTCAAATAATATTATCATATATTCCGACTCTCTATCAAGCCTTGAATTGCTTGCCTCAGCTCCTCAATATAAGTTGGACATTGACACTTATCATTGTCTCAGTATTATTGATAATCTTGCTTCAAGAGGCATAAAAACTTATTTTCAGTACATTTCTAGCCACTCTGGCATAAGTGGTAATCATCAGGTTGATGAAATAGCAAAAAATGCTGTAAATATTGACCAGCCAAGTGGGAGACCAATCCAAATTAGTGATATTTACCGATGGTGGCTATCAGATATTAATTTTAGTAAGATTAATACTATCCTTTCCTTCTTCCAACAAGTATCTTTCTAAAATTTATCATAGAAGTTATTCTGGCACAAATGGAATAAATTTCCTTGCATTCTCATATAAATTTTCTAATTCAAGTGGTTCAATCCCCCTGTCTCCTTTTTGAAGGCACTGTAATATGAATAATGAAATAATTTACCATTGCCTATTTGAATGTAATATGCTGACGTCTGCACAATATACCTTGCATTGTAAACTGTTAAAATGCTTCAAACACCACAAAATCTCACTATCAGCCAAGAGCCTAGCCAACTATACCTGCACAGAGAGCACAGAAATCGATATCTATCATCTTGTATTTGAACTCCTTGAATCAAAAGATCAACTGAAAGATATCTGAGAATATCTAATAAATAAGAGACAACCAAGACAGTAGCTCTGTAGCCCACAGAGTGAAGCAAAAAGAAGAGGGCTAAATAGTACCAACTGAATAGCCCGCCTGTTGTGAATTAGAAGAAGAAGAAGAAGACGAATCCCGAAACAAAAAGATTTTGAAATAATTAGTCAAACTAGAAATCAATGGAAATTACCAAAAAATAAGAGAATGGCTACTGACCCCTAAACCCTCCAGAGGTCATTTAAGCTAAACTTGCACTAATATCTGACTTTTGTTTTAATTGGTGGGGGTTGAATCATGCAGATTCTAGCTTCAAATTTTAAGCTTCAATGTGGCATGTGTTCAAGACACGCAAGAGTTTTGCATATCACAAGCCGATTGCCAATTGTAAAGGAAGTAGAAACAAAAATAATTATTTACATTGAATCAAATTACATGATGAAGACGGTGGCATTTACAGTAACGGTGTTAGAAGAAATTATTGACACAGCAAATTTGGTATTTGATGAGGATCCAGCATGAGGTTCACCCAATGTCTGTTTTTTTTTTGCACGAGAAAAAAAGTTGAATTAATCATGTTTGTTGTAGGTGACTCTCAAAATAATTTTTATTTTTTCAAAAGCATGCTACGCTAAAAGAAATATTTGAAGTTTATATTTTAAAAGAATTTGTTTAGCAAATGGTTAGAAAATCCGCAAACTCTAAATTGACACCGAAAAATTTTTTACATTTCACAGCTTTTGTTCAGAATTTTGTAAGGTTATAGGTATATTTGCAGCCTAATTCGAAAATTTATGATGATTCAGTTTCCGAAATTAGTGAAAACACGGTAGTTTGTTAAATTTTTACAACTCTCATTGCAGTTGGTTAACGAAACACAAAATTCTTGTTTAAACAAAAAGTATACTACGCTGAAAATGTTTGGAAATTTGCGGAATTGATAGAAACTAAACATTAAAGAGGGCAAACTTTACGATATCGACTTAAGTTTTGATTTACTCAATTGTGGACAAAGTGGAAAGCAAGTCAACCAATTGAAGTGAAATAAAAAAAAAATTCTGTCGAAAATTAATTTTTGTACTTTATTGTTCTTAAAATTATCGAAATTGTTGAGTATAACCCATTAGCATATACCATAAGTCTTATACTTTGTATATTCTATAAATTTTTGGGACATGACGAAAAATTAATTAACCAATGAAAATGCAAGAAACCTGTTTTCTCAACATGAAATAGAAAAATATGGTTTTTAAATTTCCGAGTGATTTGGCCTTATGTCCTTAGAACATTAAATGAGAATCTGGTTGTTTCTCTAGATAGTTTTGTTGATATTTCGGGAAGCTTATCATCCATAAAACTGAAATTAAACCCCAAAGTGCCAAATGGAAACGGGGCAAAAAAAAACGACAAGATTATGTTCGGACTTGAGCCCTTGAAGCTAAGCTGTGGCTAAAAGGCTTAAAGTTAAATATAGTTCAACTAAAGTCAAAGGTAAAAACAAGGTTAAAAAGCACTATTTCTTAGCTATCTAGCATTGATTTTACATTTCCTTTCCACAACGTAAGCTATTTAACCCAAAAATGTAAAATGGTCACATAATAGTTACTCACTTTACTTTCGGCAAGAACAAGACAAAGATGCATCTTGTCCTGCACCAATGAGCGAAGTGACGATGGATATTTTCCAACATGAATAGTCAGAGATTGCTTCTTCTGTCATCTCCAACTGATCCTTACCCAAGAGAAGCCCGTGTCGGCGAAAGCTACCATAAAGTTCTGGTCATTCTTGAATGTCTGCCAGAGATTGGTTTCCTTGCCGCAAGCCCTCGGTTTCAAAGTTGGTAGGTGGTCAAAGGTGAGGACACCATATGATATGGTACCAATTGGTTCTTCGTAGCATACCTCCAAGAAATGTCAGCCATTTTCTTTCATAGTCACCGACAGGGGTCTTTTGAGACATAGGATTTTAAAATTTCTATTTTTGACATATGACATCATGAGCTAACCCGTAGAATATGGTTGATGCAACGATGATCCGTAGAATATGGCTGATACAGCGATGATCGGATGCATCTAGGATGTGAATTTCTTCTGCCTTTAGAGGCCATATTTCACAAGTGTAAAAAACGAATAGTGTTCTTATCCACGTTCATCTTAGTTTTCAATCTAATCTCGTAGCTTCTACTGAGGGATTCTTCATACTTTTGAGCGTGCCCCGTATTTTCCCTATTCATGCTAACAGAACTCCTCTAGAGTATTGATGGCTTTACCCTCCAGTTTAATTTCTGGGTCATTGGGGTTCTTTGTTCTATCCCCCTTGTTTTGGTGTTGCCGACAATAAAATCTAGCTTTCTTTGATGTAAAGAGAAACACGAGTGACCTTTTTTTTTTAGAATTCTACAGACGGACTACGCAAAAGGGCTTCATAGCCTACAAAGTTGAGGTCTATGAGAGTGATTGATTTTCTTTGCCTCTCTACGAATACGAAACCCTAATAATTACAATGTGAATTTGCCGTTGCCCTGTCAGCGATGTTTTTGAACAGGACTGAGGAAAGAGGGCGCACTTTTTCTTGCTTTTGACTTGACGTCAAATTCCGTTGTATATTTGTTGGGAGATCGTATTTGTGGATTTAAAGGCTACTTTAATATTTTGATCAGGTCTGGTGGCAAATTGTTCGCTACTCTGATCTTGTAAATGCCAGCTCAGCCTTATAGCAATCAAGCCCTTCAACAAAGCTGATAAAACATATGAAGACTAGCAGATAAAATATTTGATACTGTTGTAAAATCAGGCAGGGGATAAGAATATGCTTTTAGTAGACTCTAACGGCCTGAAACTAATTTCTTATGCCTGGTGAAAGTGTCATTTGAGTCTTTCAAGCACTTGAGTAACTAAATATGAAAACTATTCATGCTGTTGTCTGGGAAAGATATATCTTATTAGTTTGAACTAACCACCTGCTTGCCGTTTTTATAGGACAGTACCAGTACTAAGAGCTTCTAATCTCTTGAAAATTGATCTTTCTCCCATATCCGAAGCGGGATGTCTTTCAGTTGGCAAAAGAGAGCCGAAGATAATTTGTATATTTTGGCAGGAATGCCAGCTTCTCCAGAAGTTTAGCTTTTATTTATATTTTTAAGAGCTAGAAGAACATCAAGAACCGCCGTTAGCTTTGGATCTACCTCTCTCGACAATCTGAAACGAAGTAGGTCAAGGATGCATCATGAGCGTTAAGCTGCTCACAGAACTACTCTTTATACATCTCCAGGTGAACTTCTCTTGTTTAAATAAGATTCGCATTTTTATCTTTCAGGAAGTCCATGGAGACAGGCAAGTCGCCTGTTTTTTCCCACACTCACATTAGATTTTGTGATTCCACTACTTATTGGAGTTCAAACACCATTTCTGACCAATTCTTATCTGTGTCGTTTTGAAAAGATTGTCTTGCCAACTTGTAAGCATTCTTCAGGTGATTCTGTAGGATCGGTGAATAGTAACCACCTTATTTCCACTATATATATATATATATTGTCTTGTCAGAGATACAGATTCTTTATATTCTTTTGATATGGCCAAGAGCCTTTGTCAGTCTTCTAGATAAAAAATTTCGGTGTATATTGTCGACCCCCCAATGCTGGTATGTACAGACAGGACATAGAAAAGATTGTTAAGCTGGAGCTGAAACTCAGTTTTGACTTGCGGATTTTCCTTCTTTGGATCCGTCATGTGGGTTGTCTGGCTGAACTTACATATAATAAGATAGTGGTTGAAGCCTTTAGCTGAGCCTGTATCGGCACCTTTTTTAAAACCTTTAATCATTAGCTTTTCCAGTATTTACTAACGAGAAAATGGTGATTTGGGCTCTCGTGACCCTACTATTGACTTCCTTGTAATAAGTTGGTGCTTCATGTAATAAAATTACGGTCTAAACGGCTCAAACTTCATTTTTATTTCATTCCAAACGACAAGTACATGAAAAGTGGTGTTTTTATTTGTCAAAATATCAACAACAACAACAAAAAAGAAAGATAATTACCGTGATAAAAAATACCACTGAAAAGAACTACCTAAAGTAGACTGACTGTTTAATTTATAATGATGTTAATTCCCAGAGTCTAAAGAATTTTAGTTTATCAACATCGAACGAGAGTAATATTTAAGATATATTTTGTTTTCAGTAAAGTGCAAAAGAATATAGCATTTAAAAGGTCCAGAGGGCGGTAGCCTTATTGCAGTTTGCGTTAACTTCTTTCATTTTGAATTTGACGAACTCATTCATTTGAATTCCTGTTTGTATCGGGTCACAAATATTCATCGATAGAATCTTCTATTCGTTTTAATTTTGGATTATCATATGACTTAGGTTGCTTTAAAATTAGGTTTAAATTTAAAATAGCTCTTAATTTGTTTGAAACACTTTTTCTTGGAAAACAGTTGTTTTCAATCTTTTTAAAATCAATCAAAGTCAAAACCAACTTTAATTATTCGGTATGTAAGGGGGGGGGGGGCTCCTTAGCCCTGTGTCTTTACACTGAAGTTTGACAATTTATCCTCTATGCCTTAAAAACGATTCCTAGTAGGGAATTAGGAGGAAACATGGCACATGGGAGTAAAAGGGGGAAGTACTCCTTATGCAGTAATAATTTTTCCTTATTGTAAGTTTTAATGTTACTGTTTACATTCCTTTGAAAAGAAAACTTTCACTTTAGCCCGAGCGAAACGCCTACCGAACGCCCAAATAAAACAAGTCCCCCCAAATAAAACAATATAGCCCATAGCTACGACATAACACCAGCAACATTGCCAGGATATTTTTATAAAATAAACAAATTGGAAGCCTGGCTAGGCTAGCCTTACTATAGCCTACTAAAATTTGTTGTTAGTAAGTTTGTTCTATAAGTCTTGCTCTTAATGATTTAACATGAATATTCAGTAAATATTTACCAAATCATATTATTGAGTTAGGCCTAGCCTATGACTAAAGTGAATATAGGCCTACCATTCAATGCCCTTTTTGTATGCTCTTTACGAATATAATAGCCTAATCGTTTTTGTCGGAAATGAATTTTAGCCCCCATCCCTTATATATACCAATTCAGGGTATATATTTGCACATTAGGGGGGGGGGTAATTTTATTTCTGATGTAAATGAGAGGTAAGTAACTTTCCCCCCCCCCCCCGACTGTGCAAATAGGCCTATATACCCTGAACTGGTATTTATAGGGGTAGGGGCTAAAATTCATTTCTGACAAAAATGATTAGCCTATTAGGCCTATATTTTTAAAGAGCTTAAAAAAAGGCATTGAGTGGTACATCCACTTTAGTCATAACTCAAAAAAATTATTTGGTAAATATTTACTGAATATTTATTTATTTATATTTTAATAGGCCTACCAAAATATGGTAAACTTTATCAAGTTTGTTGCACTAAACAATATGCACTGAAATTTGATGTATAGGTTATAATGATAGGCCTAGCCTTGAACCTTTTTATGACAGTTAATTTTGCCTGTAGGCTAGGAGACAAATCACATAGCCTAGACCTCATTTGACATTCAGTGTTCTCTCTGAAGCCTCAATGCTTTATCCTAGGCCACACACATGTTTGCTGGTTTTTGGAAGGGTTATTTTTTGGATGGTTTTCAGACCAGATGGCTAATTTGAAAGTGTACACATATAGGCTAAAAATCTATTAATTAGCCAACCAGTAGGTTATTATAAGCAAAGGAGCCCAAATGGACATAAGGAAAAATGTTTCAGAAACATGCTTATCTTCACTTCTTTCCTTGTTTTTCTAAGAAATGCATGAATTTCTTAAAACCTATATATTTAAAGAGCATATATCCCCTCCATCTAATGTGCAAATATATACTCAGAATTGCATCCTGAATCTAGATATAACATTCATTTGCATCACAACTGACCTTTAACCCCCATATTAGCCATATGGTGGATGTGCATCTTGGAAAGGGGTTAGATTAGGAAAATGGAACTTTCAGGGATGGGTCAACAGTCTAAAGTATGTCCCAGGAAGGTATTTTGAAGTACTGGCAAATTTTTACCAAATAATATTATTGACTTACAAATAAAGTGAATATACCATTTGATGCCTTTTTTTATGCTGATTACAAATATAATAATCATTTCTGTCGGAAATTAATTTTAGCCCCCCCCCCTATATATGTTAATTCCCAATATATATTTGCACATTTGGGGGTGGGGGTTAGGTTAAGTTGGGGGGGGGGGCTATAATTCATTTCTGACAAAAATGATTATTATATTTGTCATCAACATAAAAAAGGCATCAAATGGTATATTCACTTTAGTTGTTAATCAATAATATGATTTGGTAAAAAATTTACCAAAATACCTACCTCCACTCCTTCTTCCTCTAGAGGGTCTTGACGTTTGATGACCTTTAAAAATCTGTTTGCTATAAAAGTGAAACCTTGCAAAATAGATCTTGTGCTTAAATGAAGTACAACAAAATTGTTTTCAGCTTCACAACTTTGCTTAATCCCAATTTATAAAGTTTTAAAGATATGCTAATACATTTCCTAAATTTTGAAAGGAGAAATATTGATATGGCTTAAAATTCTACTCAAATAACAGGAATTATATTTTCAGAACTAAAGCCAGAAAAAAATCTGAGGTACTGTTGTAGTATCTGTAACACATGTATGATATGTACAGCAAACATGCTAAAAAAAACTAGTCAAACAGGTTTCTTTCAATGGACAATTCCTATGCTGAGGATTGCAAACAGTGATTTGTCACTGTATTTATAATATTTAAACTTTTTTTTTGGGGGGGGGGGTTAGGGGAAAAAAGTACCTAAGTTAGGTCAGGTTACATATTTAATATATACTATGCTTTACACCCCACTCCCCCCCCTGATGTGCAAAGAATCCTGATTAATATAGTATTAAATATTTGGGTGAATCTACAAATTTTTTTTAAACACATTTTCAAACTTGTGGTTACCATTGGCTGTTTTGAGCCCTTTAAAGGCTTATAATATAAGCAATTATAATATAAGCCAAGAAGCAATTATTTAATTATGAAGGAGCATAAAAAAAGCATCAAGTGGTATATTCACTTTCATCCTAGCTAAATTATGCTGAAAACTGTAAATTTACCAACATTTTTTTTGTTCAGCTTACTGTTTGAGATGCAGTCAGTCAGGTACCCAAAGCAATCCAGACTTTTTTTCTAGAAAATACTCCTCTGCTTTTTAGAGTACATATAGTTCAGAATCATACTTGACCATTGTCATCATTATAGCTTCCAATATTCTAATCTTGGTTCTCAAGTTATTAATTTATAATATACTACTGCTATTAACAACTCACCTCAGCACTAAGCTGCCTGAGGTCAACACAGCTACACATGCTTCTCTCATTATAGCCATAGAAAGCAAGATTGAATCACATTTTTTGTACAGCCTACTGTTTGAAATACAGTCAGTGAGCTGGGTACCCAGAACAATCTGTAGGCAATTTCTCTAGAAAACATCTAGCAAATTTTCATCCACTTTTACAAGCGCCCATGCTTCAGAGCCATATTTGATCACTGTTGCTTCCATATTCTAGCCTTGGTTTGTAGACCTATCTTCATATTCTTCCAAACTTTTTTTTAAGTGTGGAAAAACACCCTGAGCCTTAGCTATTCTACTTAACATCTTCACTGCTCCCCACCACCTTTACTAACAATACTACCAAGGTAAGTGAAGCTGCCCAAATGATAAATCTTTTTGTTACCCAATGTTACCTTTTCATCTTCACTTATTCCCAAGGCTGTACCCAGAGGGGGGGGGTTAGGGGGGTTTGAACCCTCCCCCCCAAATGTTTGTCTGACTCAACAAAAATGGATACAAAAAAATTTTGTATGTGATTTTTTAGTTTTTTTATGTACACCCCCCCCCCTGAATTTTTTTTTGAGTAAAACCCTCTCCAAAAAATTCCTGGGTATGGCCTTGCTTATTCCTAGCCTTAATGACTTAGTGTTCTTAACATTAATTTTCAAACCTATTCTAGCACCCTGAACTTATAAAATCTCTAAAAGTTCATTCATTTTGCTCACACCAAAACTAGGTTTCTTTAGTCTGCAGCTTATTTTACATTGGAGAGAACAAAAAACTAAGAGCTTAGTTCTTTTTAGTTTTTTAATAACTTAGATTGTCCAACAGAGGACTAACTATCATTACTAAAGCTGGCAGAGACAGGATTCATCCTTTTTGCTAGCAAGTGCAATGTAAAGTAATTTGAAGGTGAGGTAATTATAAGGGCTATATTTGCATCCATCAGGGGGAGGGGAGTGCATTTTCAGGGGGGGAGGTGACTATTATTTTAAATAGGAGCATAAAATAAGGAATCTGATGGTGCTATTTTTTTTTGTTTTAGCTTTGCATATAGCACAAATAGAAAACACAATATGGAACAATGGAGGGGGGGGGGGTAATTGTCAAAAGCACAACATTAACAAGAAAAAGGAGCCTAAAATTAGTAATCTCAAAACGCCTGACTTTTGTTCTAGCATATATCCTTCTGATGAATCACTGTTTGCCAGTTTTACTAAGATTTGTAGCCTAAATCTATCTCTTAAATTTAGTAAAAGAACTCTTGGTGTGGCTTGAAATTCAACTGAAATAATGGGAATTGCATTTCAAGACCTAAAACCAATGAAAGAGAGATTCATATGAATTAAATAAGGTAAATCATTTTTGTTCACAATTAACCTGTCATATATGCAATCTTCTAAGCCTTAGAAATAAGAAGAGAGTAGACATGGTAGCTTGTCAATACCTTCCCAGTGTTTGTTTTAGGCCATTTTGGATTCTTTTCTGACTGAAAGTTTCATTTACTTCACTCAAGTACTATCTGAGATAGCAAGAAGTTTCTAAGCATGGTAAAATGTTATTTTTGGGAAAATTTAGTTATGCTATAGATGTGTCATCTATGCAGTCTTCTAAGCCTTAGAAATAAGGAAAGAGTAAAGATAGCTGCTTGACAATACATTCCTAGGGTAGGCTATATTTTAGCCCCTCAGCTCATTCCTGAAAACTTCACCTAACTCAATTGCTTTCAAGATAGTAAGAAACCTCTCAAGTAAAATTGTACAAAATTAATGTTATGTTTCTTCTTTTCTCATGTTTACATTTGGCCTAGACTTGTCATATGTTAAGTGTGTACCAACAGTTATCCTAAAAGTGTAGGCTGTGCTTAGCTTAAATGCAGGCTCTAGCCTATGGAAGTGGCCTTGAGGTAGAAATAGAGGTTTGGGCCAATATACCTATATAGATATTAAAATAAACAAGTAAGGTATATGATTATAAAAAAATAAGATTTATTATGATGACTTACAAGTTACAAAGGTTCCAATACAAAAAAGGTATGGTTCTAACAATACTCTAAGAATATATGCTAATGAATGAATCTAATAATAATACTATAATGAATTAATGACTGAATCTTTGCTCCAATATTAACAACAGAATTACGACCCCTTTTTTCCCATTTTCCCATGACCCCCTTTTTTACATTATAGAAAAAGTGCTGACCACTGACAAAGGAAAATTCCATTCCCAATTTATTGAGACAGGAAGCATTTCAGAGTTTGAGAAGAAATGCTACTAGAATTTCTGGGGATGCTTGTTTGTTGTTTTTCCAGAAGCTTCCATGATCTTTGGTATTAATTTTGAGCTTGAGTTTAAATATAATTTCTTTACTCTTGGTTTACCTTCCTTTTCTTTAGAAATTCTTTGAATGTTATGACATCATTGTCTATCTCATTACAGTAGGCTATTTGTTATGTTTAGCTCAGAAGACTAAAATGAACTGGGCTGGTTTCTTTTGATTTTCAAAAGGGCAGTCTAGCACCTTTTTTGATCTGGGAAAGCTGTTAAGGTTGTGTAAATAGCTTTTTCTCAACACTATTTTAGTAGTAGTTGGACTAATGAAGCTCATATTGCAGGCCAAGAAAAAGTAACTAGAAAAACAATTTATATATTCCTCACAACTTTAGCCTCAAGTATTCACTATAATTGAACATTTTCCACCTCCAATACTGAACAGATTAAATGTCTTTTTTTAATCTAGGGTAAAGAATCTTTCACATTAATATGTCAATGCAATGTTTTATGTTGCCTGAGTTGCACTTTAGTTTTCATAGAAGTCTTCAACATTGACATGAAAACTTTCATTATGGATACATAAAACATTTTTTTTGCTCTGTTTCTTCATTTTAATTTGTGTGATAACTCAAATATGATTTCATTCCTTTAGCAATACAATTTTTGCTTAAATTCATTTCAGCTTTCACTTATAAACCATTAGTCTAATTGAGAATTTAATTGTTCAGCTAGTTAGACAAACAGATGTTCTATCTTTGGGTTGTTGATGGGAGCACTCATTTTGTGTTCTGAATAGAACAGGGAAAATTTTTTGAACTTTTGGAGGAGTTTAAACTCATCCCCCTGACGTTTTGATCTGACTTGTAAAACGTATAAGGGGAGGGGGGTGCAGCTGCCACCCTGCCCCATAGATAATTACACCCCTGCTGTAGAACCACCAATCTAGAATGTTATATTCTAGGCTTGGGCTATATACTGGCATGAGGGAGGGGACTGGGATGCAAATAAACGGGATTTGGTTCTGCAAATCTGATTGGACCTAAGGAAAAATTTTTATAGATGGAATTTTGTATCATTAAAAACATGAAAAATCTGCAGTTATGACTAACCTAGAAATAAAAAATAAATTAATTTAGGCATAGTATTGGACTTACCAATCATGCTTTTGCTGAGTTTTGTGTGCTGTGACTGAGTGGTGCTTGCGTTTGCATAGAAGTCTTTCAGATTGACATGACAAACATTTCATTCTGGACACATAAAAAAATTCTCTTCATTAAAATTTTCATGAAACAAATATGCTTTCATTCCTTTAACAATATAATGTTTGCTTGAATTTATTTAAAATAAAGCACACATTTGGTGTTTTTAACAGGATGCTAAAAAAAAAATTTGAGCTCTCATTATAAACATGAAAAAATCTGCAGTTAAGACTACCCTGGGAATGAAAAATAAATTTGCTTATGAATTGGGCTTACCAAACATACTTTTGCTGAATATCTTGTTGATTATACTACCAATTAACGCCATGCAGTTAATGCCAATTAGTGCCATATTAGTGTAGTTTTATTGTGGTAATCAGAGAGTTTTCATGGCACAGCTCAGATGACTCTTGAACTAAGTTTTCTAATTTTTCCTCCAAATTTTCAATTAAATCCAAATAACACAGCCTTGATGTGTACATGCTACTGCAAGGCAAGAATTGAGCTTGGTTCTATTGTTGCATAGCTTTGTTTTCTGGTGTGCAAGTTATGGATTTTGCCATCATGAGTGTGCTGTATGAACAGTCAATACATCAATTACCTTAATTTGGAGCTTGAAGTGAACTAAGGATTTCATTCTTATTATGCACATTGATGTCATCTGTAGGAATTATTTTCTTGTCTGGCTGCTTATTGCTCCCTGGTTGAGGATTCAGCTACATCCCAGTTGAACAGGAACTGTGGATGTTGCCAATCTTTGTAAATTTTATGCTTAGATGTGAAAGCTTGTTTCAAATTGAAAAAAGTTTACTTACCAGCACCTTGCTTAACCAGCTTACTTACCAGCAGTTTACTTAAAAGTTTACTTACCAGTACCAAACTATGTAAGAGTATTACTCTAGCATCTCATTGAAATATTGGGATAGTGTATATAATTGCATCAAATCTGAGTTATATATTTGTGTGGGAACCACTGAGGCTCCTGTAATTCTACACAAACCTCAGTTATTTAATGTTTTCCTTCAAGCAACATATTTGAATTTTGCTTCAAGTTTTATTTATTTATCTATTTTCACCCAAAATGGTAAGCAATTAGTGCTTTTTATAACAATAAGCACAAAGAAAGTATCACTAGTGCTAAAAAAGACAGCATATAAAAGAGAGAACACGTGAGAAAAATTTCTACTCTAATAAACAACCTCTAGGAAAATGTAATCATCTTAGTTGTACTGATCCTTGATTGTCCTGATCCTACACAATAGCAGGATCAGAACATAAAACTAACATGTATCAATAATATTGTGTACAACAATCCTTTGAAAAGAGGAATTTGTATTTATGTTTCTTCATCATCAGAATTGAAATATGCAGAAATTGATGTTTTGTTTACTATGGAATTAGTGAAGTAATTAGTATGGAAGTTAAGTTGCCAGGGGTATCCCAAAATGTGAGGATTGTAGGCATATATCAAAGCCCATCCAGAAATGAATTTAGTATGTTAAATGATGATCGCCTGCTGAGTTATCTGTCATACCTTTCGTCTGTTTCCTCAAAAATTCTTGTTCTTGGTGACTTCAATGTGCCCAATATTGACTGGTTATCCCAAGCTACGTCAGGGACGGACCAGAGTTTTGCTTTTAAACTTGTGCAAACCTTACAGGATAGCTTTCTGTATCAGCATATTGTTGATCCCACAAGACTCAGAAGTAATTCCACTCCCCATGTACTAGATTTGGTGATCATAAAATATCCAGATGACATACTAGATCTTAAGATGCTGCCACCTCTAGGTAAAAGCAGCCATGTAGTTATGTCTCTATCAATGAATGTAATTGCAGCAGTGAACTCTGGTTCTAAACTTTATTATGATTATAGCAAGGGTTGTTATGATGAAATTCAAGACTTTATCCATTCTGTTTCTATTGTTGAGGAGCTTCAGTCTAGGAATGCAGATGGGGATGTTGCTTTTGAGTTCATCTGAGAGGTAAATAAAAGATGTATGTGATAGGTTCATTCCACGTTATTACACAAAAGAAGGTTCAAGAAAGGAAGACGACTGCCAAAGTTTGTACTTGATGCAATTAGTCTTAAAAGTAAACAATGGAGACAGTATATGTTGGAAAAAAACGAAGACTCATGGTGCACATGTAAAAGGGCTCAGAATTGCGCCACTCGTTCTCTACGCGTCAACCGGGAATCACCCGAATCGTCAATCATTACTAACATTCGAGGGTGTCCAAAGAAGTTTGGAAGTATGTTAATAGGAACAAGACTGATTCCTCAACTGATTCATGCATTTTTGATGACCCAGCTACTAGTGAATTAATAAGTGATGCTCAGAAAAAGGCTGATGTGTTTAATCAAGTGTTTTTGTCAGATTTTGTAAATCCCAATGATGTCCATGCATGCAGTCCGCCCTATTTTACTGAATTTGTTTCAGCAGACAAAGTGCCCTTTGATGACTCTGATATTTCTTCAGAGCAGATTTAAAAATTCTCTGTAACCTTTCTGTTAATAAAGCTCCAGATATAGATGGTATTTCTAAAGCTTTTCTTCAGAAAACTGCCATGTGTTTAGCTGAACCTCTTGCAATTTTGTTTAACCATTGTCTATTAAGTGGTAAATGCCCCTCAGCATGGAAAGTGGTTGTAAAGCCATAAATTTAGATCCTCCATAAAGGAGGATCTAAATCCCAATTTGCAAATTATTGTCCAATTTCAAACACCTCAATTTTTTCAAGAGTTCTTGAAAAGATTATTGTATATCAGATACAGGATTACTTCAACCAAAATAAATTATGGCATCCATCACAAAATGGTTTCAGAAAAAACAGGTCATGCAGTACACAGTTACTAGAAGCTATAAAAGATTTCCAAGATATGCCTGATTTTGGTTTGAAGTTTGATTGATTGTATATTGACTTCAGTATAGCATTTGACAAAATTGCAGTTAGTTTGTTGCTTAAAAAACTTGAAAAGTATAAGCAAGGCAGTAGAACTTTAATGTGGATTACAGATTATTTATCAGGCCTTCCCAGCAAGTTATAGTTGGTAGTGCACTTTCAAGTGAGAGTCCAATTTTGAGTGGTGTGCCACAAGGCAGTTGTTTGGGCCCAGTGTTATTTTGTTTGTTTGTCAACAATTTACCTGAAGTATTTCGTCACTCCACTGTCAAACTGTTTGCGGACGATATAAAACTGTATAAAAGTGTCATCTCCCCGGTAGACGTCACCCTTATTCAAGAGGATCTGAATGCCCTAAATGATTGGTGTAAATCGAACTCCATTTTTGTAAACCATCAAAAATGTTTTATACTTACATTACTATATTTATTTGTACAGTAATGTACTTGTGTACTCATGTACTTATTTGTGTACTTACATTACTAATGTTTTGTGTATCAAATGTTTTGTACTGTACATTGCTTTTCGAAAAGCTTGAATTATCATTATTTTCTTGGTGATACACCTGTTTCATCTGAGGATTCAGTAAGGGATTTAGGTATTCACTTTGATAATTAGTTGAAGTTTCACAAGCATGTGTCAATAATTTCATGAAATGCTAATTACAGTCTGCTTCAGATTAAGAGAAGTTTCATAAAGTTTAACCTTCACACTTTTATGACACTATACAAGACAATAGTACGCCCGGTGGTAGAATATTGTTCCTCTGTATGGTATCCTACATGGAAATGTGACTTGCAGCAAATTGAAAAGGTTCAACATCAGGTGTCAAAGTTTGTGCCATATTTGAGTCAGTTACCATATCAGCATCAACTGGAGTGTTTGGGACTTCCTTCACTGGAGTTTTGATGGGATAGGATTGACCTAATAAATATGTTCTATATTATGAAGGGTGTTGATAATGTGGACTGGGTGGAATAGTCTACCTGATACCATCATTTCTATGCAAACAGTGCATCATTTAAGAGTGCTCTTGTTGAAACTGAGTTCTTTGAAAAACAGTTTATGTAATATAGTTGTTGTATAGTTGTTTTTTACTGATTAATATTTTTTTGTTTTGTGTTTTGCAATGTTGCTATTTGAGCTGTCATTTTTTTGTGTTTGCTATGCAACAAGCCTATGGCTTCCTCCTTTATTGAATAAAATACATAAAATAATATATACATATATATATATATATATATATATATATATATATATATATATATATATATATATATATATATATATATATATATATATATATATATATATATATATATATATATATATATATATATATATATATATATATATATATATATATATATATATATATATATATATATATATATATATATATATATATAAATATATATACTCCCTATTGTTCAATTACCTAAAAGCCAATTGTGACCAACCTTATTTTTATGCAACTTGGATAGCTTACAGCTCTTGTACCAGGGGCTGCAGAATGGGTGTTGCCATTCCCAGAGCCATAATTATTAGGCCATAGGACTATTCTGAATAAAATGGCTATCTAAAAATTTTGATTGGATGTATTTTGGGGAAAACAGCTTGGGGGTGGTTGCCCTCTGATCACTTTTGATTCTTAAAAAGGGCACTGGAGCTATGAGTTTCCAGTTGAATGAGCCCCCTCCAAAAATTGCAGGAAAAGTATTATTCCTGCTCTGCAGGGCTGCATGAATTGCCACCTTAGTTCACATGCTATGATGCCCCAACATGTACTAGCTGTTATGGAAACAATGTGTTATTCTCTTTGACATACCAAACATTTTGTGGTGTTTTATCAAACTGTTCAAGCAAACTGAGAAAATGACTGACATGTTATTATTTACTCCTATAATATTGATGGTAAGGATGATTATTTGAATCAAAATTATCTGATTTGATGTTTTGTTCCTCTAAGAGCATCTTTTGCCCTCAGCAAGTTTCAGTTTCCTAATGAAGAGGAACTGACACATAGTTTTTGCTAGGAGTTCTCATAAAATTTAGTATGTTTTTTCAAGTCTCTAAATTGCCTCAAATGTTTAATCTGAAGTCTTTCTTTCAATGTATACACTAAAACTGGAATTTTTAATTCCTCAAAACTTTTTAATGGTATATTTCATGAGAGGGCTAAGAACTTGCAACATAATCTTATCAAACCTAGTTGCCAATATAAAGCCATCTGTCATGATCCTATTACTATAGATACATGCTGCAAAAATAAAAAAAGGATACACCAGTGAGTAGTAGTTCATAACCCTACTCTCTGAGGACAACTGTGGTATAACAACTGATTATGAAGCAAAACTCTCTCACCCCCTCACTGAGGTGATGACAGGTTGACACCTTTTGCTATGCCTATTATAGGCTTCTGATTCATATGAGGATACCAAAAACTAGGTTCCATGTTCACTACAGAGAGCGACGTCCAAGTAAGAATAGACTTTTAGTGGATGGTCATCTTTGGGGATGAGGTGTTGAAAATTTATGCAAATTAAGTTTACCTTTTTTTTGGTGTTCCAGTGGGATTTGGCCTTGGTAGGTACTTGGTCTTTGAGGGAGTACTTTTGAGTAAGAAATTTACCGCAGCAGACTTTAAATACCCCCCCCCCCCCAAAAAAAAATCGACGTGCATCCCCGTGTTCAACTATTCTTTGCCATGGAGGTTATCATTATATTGCTATCCGTCATCCTAACTTAGTTCTTATTCATGCATATCTTCACTGTGATGAGTGTTCATTTGGATTCTAGCTAAGTTTGCAATAAGCTTGACCAGTTACTTCAATTCACAGAGACTTACGGAGGGGGACACAATAAAAATGCATGTATCAAAATCTAGGGGGAGGGAGGCACTTTTGTTGTTTTTTCTTTTAGATTCACTGCCTGATCTTGTTTGAAGATACAGTCTTCAAATGATTATGTACACGATAGTGGTTTGTTAACATATATTGACCATTGTATTCTTTCTGGCATTGTCAGAACCAGTGATGTTCTTATTGATCAAGATGAACAGGATTATTGTCATCTGCCCCACAATTCCAACAACTGTTAATGTGATGACATTTTGGGCCAAAATGATCTTGCATCCTGGGCATAGAACATTGGTCTCTAAAGAAAAAAAAGGATTAGGCTGATTATCCTTTCTAAATTTGCTCAGTCTTCTTGCTGTCACAGAAGTTTGGGTTCAGCTTATTGGGTATTTTAGCCAAACTTGCTTAAAAAAAAAACAAAAAAAAAAAACACAGAACAATTGACTCTTCCACTTGTTCAGTTTTAGATTAAGACTAGATGTTCATTATGAAAAGCTGATCCCAAGTTAAAATGTTTGAGAAATTAACTGTGGCTTACCACTTGTAATAGCAAAGTGATACCGAATCCATCCTTAAAAGCTTTGGACAGATCAAGAAATTTCTTTAGATTCTCTTTAGGGCCCCATTTTCAGAGGTGGGGGGAGACGTGACCACAAACTAAAAACTCCTTTATTCATTTGGATTAACTTGACCCAGGGATTTCCAGTTTTAACTTTTAATATATATCAAGAAAAAAAAGTTTGTTGGTTTGTTTTTTTGGCCCAAATTTGAGGCCTATCTTTTATTTGTAAATGGGGGTCGCCTTGGATCAAAGAATTTCGGATATACCTTACAAGCCAAACAAAAAAGTTTTTTGAACCATTTTAGGGCACCCATGCCCAAACCCTAAATTTATTTTGTGCATTATAGGTCCCCTTTGCTGTCGAATTTGCACTGTAAGTTCCATACCGCTAGCGAAAAAAGCGTTTGGCTCTTTTTGGAGGAATACACATTTTTTTTTTCGTTTTTGAGTCCTTTCAGCCCAAGGACAAAATGATTTAAGTTTTGAGCTAAACAAAAAACAGTTTTAGCCCTATTTTAGAGGGACTATGCCTCTAAGCTCTTTTTTTTTTGTACTAGGTTTCTGCTGGCAGGGAACTTGCTGTTACTATTCTCAAAATGATTAGGGACAACAAGGTTTATGACTCATTTCCTGCCCCCTCCAAACAGAAATTTGCTATCCACTTAGCATAGACAGTAGTCCTTGGAAGCATCATGCAAATAAAAAAAGCTTAAAGGACCTGTCCCAAGGCAGTTCAATATTTTTTCAGTTTTTTATGCGAATTGTGTTCTGTTTGACTTTAGCACTTTCAGACGGAAGATTCCAGCCATCGGAAACAGCAGTTTCTGGCTCCAGTTTTTAGTTTTCGTGTCCCCCCCCACTCAAATTTCATTTTGTGCATCAGGGCCCCCTGGTCCAGGAGCTTACAGGTATAGTTCCAAGTTGTTTGGAAAAAAAACAACAGTCTTTTGGCCCATTTCGGGGAACGAAAAGCTTTCCCTTTTTTGTTGTGATCTTGACCCAATGGCTTTAGGATGTAAGTTTTCAGCGGATCAGAAAAATAAAATTTTGTAACCCCATGTTTGGGGACTGTGCTGCGAAAGTTTTTTTTTGCATTAGGTTTCCCTTTTCGCAGGGACCTGTGAGTCTAGGATTCATGTCGTCCATAAAAGTTTGTTGGGTCTGTCCCGGCCCGTGTCCGGGAGTAAAGTTAAAAATATAAAGAATACGGTACTGGACTGTATAGTCCCTAATGGCGGTGCTTATCTCCGTTTCATGCCCATTCAGTCAGGAAGTGCAATGAGGGGGCGGGGGCACCATCCTGTGTTTTTGCACACCCATGATGTTTACTTCCCGCAGATTTCTCTAGGCACTCATTTAGAACTGTGCCGACTCTGATTGAGTTTAGAGTCATGCTACTGACCTATGTTTCAAACCAAATAACCAGCAACACCAGGACTCGAACCCTTGTCCTCTGGGACAAAGGATTCCGAATTTAACGTCCTAACCACTCGGCTAGGATGGTTTTCTGGGGAGGGGGAATTTTTTTTGTATGTTTTTTTTCTGCATTCGGGTCTCCTCAGCCCGAGGACTTACGGAGTCATTTGGATCATGAGTCATTTGAGCTTATCAGACATCTAAGCTGAAAAATGCCTACTTTTTACCACTGTAAATCCTACCTGTAAAGAGGCACACAGGTAAGGGAGCCCCCCCCCCCAAAGTTCCAAGGCGTAGGCGCACTGTGCCGATGCCTTGCAACTTCGGACGTCTTTGGCGTCTTAATTTAGCTTGATTTTGCTGACCCCTGTTTCCAGTCATCAGCAGACTGGACGATTTTGTCGGCATATTGTTTATATCCCCCCAAACTCAAAACCCTAACCTCGCCACTGCCAGTAAACAATGGGTAATTGCATAACCTGTGACCCTTGCTCCAGGGGCTGTGGGGGCCCTGTGATTGAAATGGTTATTTTGAAAATTTGATCAGATGTCTTGGGATGTTATTTGGCGCGGCAGGGTAGCAACAAAGGGCGCGGGAAGGGGGACTGGTTGCCCTTCAATCCCTTTCAACCATGAAAGAGCACTAGAGCTTTCAATTTCTAGTTGAGTGAATCCGCTTCAAAGTTCTATGACCCCCCCCCCCCCCCCCCCCCAATTTCATATGAAGTGGCTGGAGAAAAATTTCATCGATAGCGTATGATTCTTTACTAATCACTAATAAACAATCCTTTTTTAGTTTAGAATATTTTGCAAAAAATCTCAGTTTCAATTGCCTATTGAATTGTTAAACCTAGTTTAGAAATAGCAGTCCGGTTTCTGGGAATTTACATTATCATTGCCAAATATTCAGACTTTTCATGTCTAGACATTTTCATGTTCTGTTAAATTTTAATGACAGATTGCAAATGAAAACGAAAAACTTGCATCTTTTGGAACATCATTTTAATTGTGGAATTTGTTGCAGCAGCAAGAGTGGAAATTTGCCGCTAGTCTTGGCGTTTACTATTTCACTCTCTGCCCTCTTGTGCTATGTTGCAGTTGGTCGTCAGAATTAGACGCAGAAGTGTAAGAAATTGTCATTAGAATTATGGAATGGTTGAAAAAGTCTGTTGTTGCTAAATAAATTAAAATAAAAAAGAATTTTTTTTTTCAACTGAAACTAATGAGCAACATTAAAACTTAAAACAAATAGAAATTATCCCGTATAATAGGGTGGCACCCCTTCCTTAACCCTCGCTCTTTACGGTAAAGTCTTAAGGTTCTTTAAAAATATTTATCTTTCAAATTCAACTGCCCTGGGGTTTGAGTTGGGGCGTCGTTTGGGGTTGGCAAGGGAGGGGGGGCAGTTGCCCCCCCAATAATGTGGAGGAAAATATTATACATCCCATGCTCTTTGACTATCCAGATATGGACCCTTCTGCCCCCCCCCACCCCCAATAAAAATTCCGGAGATTTGCTCCTGGGCTTGAGCAGTCTTCATAAAAAATTGTGACAAAAAGTGGATCTTTAGTGTAAAGAGTGAGGGTAGAGGAAGGGGTATCCCTCTAACATACGGGACAATTCCTGTTCGTTTTAAGTTTTAATGTTACTAATTAGTTTCAGTTGAGTTGCTTTTTTTTATATTTATTTCATGACAGTTTTTAAAATATAGCCAGAAAATAACCACTTCATTTTAAAATTTAATCTGATAACTTTTCCCCCGAACTTTCCCTCCTGACAAAAAAATTCTTGTCGTGGAACCCCCCCTCCCCCCTTCAAACAATGCCGTATATGTCCTGATAATAAATACTATATTTCAGCAAGGGGCAAATTGTGTAGCTTACAGTCTTTATCCCATGGGGTATTGGGGTATTTTTTATCTCCTAATTTATTGTTATTTGACCTTTCAACTATGCTGATTTAAATGGCTATCTCAAGCTTTTGATTGGGTGTCTTTGGGGAAAAATGGGCATGAATGGGGGATATTTGACCTTCGATCTTTTTGGTAACTTAAAAAGGGCACTAGAGCTTTCCATTTCCGTTTGGTTTGATATGATCACCTCTGAAATAAAAAAAACAAACAACAACTAATAAAGACGCATCCATGGTCTTTCTTCTGTAAGGAATTTTATTCTTTGAAATCATACTAAAAGCCAATTGTTTGATGTAACTAACAATTGTTACCAAATTCTGTTTTTAGAGTTTCGGTTACTATTAAGTCTACTTGCTCCTTACTTGCAGTTAGTTACCACGAACAGTTTGACCTTCGAAATTACAGATTTTTGTTCATTTGAGCTACAACTGTTCTAAAGTGGACCAAATCTTTCTAAGAGCTTAGCTCTATTCTGAATTTCCCTAGTTTTGTAACTGAAAATTGTTGGTGGTTTTGAGTGGTGGAAATTATTTTCTGATTTTTTTCAGTTGTGGAAATTATTTTCAGATAATGGAATAACCTATATTGGTGTGCATGTAACTTAACCCTCGTGCATCTCAATCCCCATGTAACTCAACTCCTATTCAAATCAAACCCATTTAACCTAACTTGTTACCGGGGCGGAATTGAATGTGGGATAGATATATAACCTAACATATTCGGCAGAGGTCGAATTGAATTGGGTTGAATCAAAGTGGGTTGAGTTAAATGAGGGTTGAGCTCAAGAGAAGTTGAGTTGAAAAAAGGTTGGGTTAAATGGGTTGAATTGAACGCGGTTGAGTTCCCTGAGAACCACACATATTGCTCTTGAGTTTCATCACTCTTCCGATGTTTCAGTTCGACAGATATTTTCAAACCTCCCTTCATACTCCTCCCTTTATACTACTTCGAAAACAAACCTCCCTTCGTAGTCCTTTCATACTGCTCCCTTCATACTACTTCGAAAACAAACCTCCCTTCATACTCCTTTTTTTTAAATATAACAATTTTCGAGTTACAGAGAACGATTAGATATCCTTAATTTTAAAAAATGGCACAACTATACTGGCAGAGACGACACTTAGAATCCTATCTCCGGAATGTGATTTCGGCAAAATATCAAAATTATCTCCGAAATATCTCCGAAATGGCTCCTGATAATTTATTATTATCTTTTCACAAACACTAATGTTGTTTTTAAAATTATTTTCTCTGTTTGGGATTTTCTCTCATTGCCCGTTTGCCTATTTTCTCTCATTGCCCTAGTTCATGTGCATCAACATATAGCAAATTTTATCGCCAGTTCGTAATATTTTATTTAATAATTATTTTATATTTAATAAAGTATTTTATTTAATAATTGCATTTCAACACATTTGAATTGAAAATTTTATTGTTTAATGTTTTTACTATTGTTTTTTAATGTTTAAACATTATTGTTCAATGTTTAATATAAATGTTTTTACTTTTATAACTTTAATAAATCAAATAATATTAACACTTTGATTACTAAATATCAGTATGTGTATATTAAACTGACAATGCACATTTGTTTGTATTTTTATCCGGAAAATGCAAATTTGGTTCTGGCCTTGGGAAGGCATAGGTGTTTTGCGCCCAACTTATGTTAATTTCTGTTGGGTTTGAGTTTGACTAGCTTATTTATTGTAATTTCTGTTCCTTTTGAGCTTTATTTATTTATCGATGCTGGTTTTTTGATAGTTTCACGCTTGGTAGATTATTTGATTTTATTTTTGCTCTTTTTTGTTTAATGGAGTTCTTTACTTTTCTTAGAAAAACTTATTTTGTGAAAAAGTTTTTTTTAATTAATTTCTGTTCGTTTTGTATTGACATAGTCTTTTCAGGGAAAAAGAAAATAATACTTTAAATATTTTCGTTTTTTTAAAACTTTATTGTTTGGCCTGCTATTTGTATGCTGGAGAAAAATTTTCAGCAATTTTTAACAACATACACCCTTTTAAAAAATAGTACTGTTTAATTTAGTTTCATACCTCCTCTAGTTGACCTGAAATGGAACACTTGATACCATTTGCAAAAATAAATATGTTTACTTTCTTTGATAGCTTGGATACACTTACGCTATTTTGATTTGGTTGAATTTTAAGAGCAAAAGTATTCCCGAAAGTTTGAACATAATACCCTCAGTCGTTCTTGGGTTATTGCTGAGAAGTCTTATTGGGATTTAGCATTAAGATAGATAAGATAAGATTTATTCATAATCAATTAATCATAGAAGAAAATACATTGTGCTAATCCCCCAAAGGCTCCTAGGCCTGTAATAGAGGGGGAATACATACCGTTGAAATCAAACACTAAATCAATAGAAAAACATTAAAATATGCATACATTGAATATTCCAATCAATACATACAATCCAATCACAACACTCCTAATCCCCCTCGAAAGGCTCCATGGCCAGGGATACAAGGGGGAATGAGAAAAAAAAGAAAATACAATATATCCAAACAACCATAAAAAAGAAATCAATCGCAAAACAAATTAAAAAGAAACCATACCTGAGGCCTGGGAGTCATAGCGCAGAGAAGACCACAATATAACAAAACTAAACATTCAGGGGACATCAACTCCACAAAAAAAAAAAAAAAAAAGAAAAAAAAAAAAAACTATTCTGTTTGATTCTTAACTAAATGGTCCTTAAGAATCCTCTTGAAAGTGCCAAACGAGAGGCATTTCTGTACTGAAGAAGCCAGGGAGTTCCAAACCTGATGACAAGCGATGAGGGGATTGAAATCTGACCGCACAGTGGGAGTAGGAGGAATGTAGATATTATGTGACGAACGAAGGTTATATGGAGCTGAATCAGAAATAAACTGAGGAGTTTTTTGAATAGATTTTGGAAGATTGCCATGAAGCTGATGAAAAACAAAAGCGGCGCAAGAAAGAATGTATATACACTGTAGATTTAGAAGCGGTCTTGGTTAAGAACGTTTGGTTTCCAAACCAAGCCGCGTTGTTTTTACATAATTGACAGAACGCGACCGCAGTGTAGAAGGAAAAGTAGACATCCATACTATGGGGCAATAAGAGACATATGACTGGACAAGGCAGAAAAAAGAAGCTTCAGAATAGATCCAGGAAAGGTGTGTTTGAGTTTTCGAATGACACCCAAACTCCGTGAGACCTTAACTCTAATCATGACTATATGGTGTCTAAACGAAAGGTTCTCTTCAAGCAGGATACCAAGAAACAGGACCAACCGATTCTTTGGTCTACACAAGGAGCCTTGTGACACCTGAAGCTGTGTCAGTTGAGGGAAAGCTATACACCAATTAGAGAAAAATAAGAAAATGTGACTTGGCAACATTCAAGGCCAAGTAATTCGCCTTAAACCATGAAACTACTCTCTCAAATATTGCCACCAGATTAGACCTGATATCACATTCCGTCCTCCCTAGAGTCCCAAAAGTGCTGTCGTCAGCAAAAGCAACGAGGCAATCTTCATTAGAAGTAGCATTGGGACACGAAGGAACATCTGGATGACACATATTGCAGCATACTAGAGGACTGGTGTTTTTGGCAACTGAAATCAGATCATTGACGTAAATCAGAAATAAAACGGGACCAAGAACAGATCCCTGGGAGACGCCATATTCTACTCCAGAAGGGCTCCGGAAAAGCGTATCAATTGAAATAAGTCTACCAGAAAGATATGATTCAAACCAATAGAAAGCATTTGATTTTATAACAATATGCGATAATTTCCAAAGAAGAATCTGATGAGTCAAAGAATCAAAAGCTTTACAAACATCCAAAAATAAAGCTGCCGGGATAAGACCAAAATCTATTGCCAAATGAATGAAATTCAAGAGAGATGCGCAAGCATGCTCTTTAGAGTGATTCACTCGGAATCTAAACTGGAAATCATGGAAAAATTTTTCGACATCCAGAAAACTAAGAAGCCTGGATAGCATAGCCTTCTCAAAAATTTTGCTGAAAACAGATAGAAGAGAAAGTGGCCCATAATTAGCAGGACCACTCCGGGACCCACCTTTATACAGCACTATAACCTTAGCTCGCTTGAGTGATTCAGGGAAAATTCCTTTCTCGAAAGACAGATTGACAAGCTTAGTCAAAGGTGACAGAATAGCAGGCAGAACGGCACGGATAACCCTTGTAGGAATTCTATCTGGCCCTGAAGACGATGAACCTTTAAGTGCATTTACGATCTGACCTACCTTAAACTCAGAAACAGGGGTCAAGACCATTGACTTTAAACATGGGGGTCCAGGATAGGCTCTGAAATCGCAACGAGGAGTTGTAGAGCTCACAGAGGAAGCAGTCGTCTTTCCTATATTAGCAAAATAAGACGTAAGCTCTAGCTGAACATTTTCTTCTCCTTGGACAATTTTACCACCAACTATCAAAGTTGTTGGAACTGAAGGCGGAGGGGGAGTAGGTTTAAGTACAGAATTAATAATTTTCCATGTCTTCCCAACATCCTTTCCACACTCAGAAAATTTCCAGAATACTTAGACTTGGCCTTCCGACACATAGAATTAAAAATACTCCTTTAAGCATTGAACTGCTAATGATAAGAAGCAGATGACGAATGCCTGTATAGCTTCCACAGATAATCTTTCCTTTTCCAGCTTTTATGGAGACCTGGAGTCATTCACGGATTCAGCAGTACTATCCTTATCGAGGTATGAGGCTTTGGATTCTGGTGGCAAACTTCTAGGATACCTTCTTTTACTGAATCATAAAAGAAATCAAAAGAGCGGTTAAAATCCGATTCAGAATCCAAACTATCGCATGGCTGATCAGTCAAACGAGATTTAAGTAGACTGATCTCACTAACACCAAAACGGAAAAATGAGAGATTAGATGGCGAAGCTTTATGCTGCGATCGATTAGCAGTCCTATATCGTGAAATAGCAGGGAAATGATCAGAAATGTCACTAACCATCACCGAATTATCTAAGACATCTAGTGACGAAAAAATATTATCAATAAGTGATGCATGCATCTCAGTAACTCGGGTTGGTATACAAACTGAGGGTAGAGTTCCCGCGGAAAGAATCATTGACAAAAATTTGCAGCTGAAGCAGAATTTTGATCCAGCAGGTTGAGGTTGAAATTCCCCATTAGGTTTAGTTCGCAAGAATGCTTTTCGACTAAGTCCAAAACCTCTTCCAGAGTTTTCATAAACGAAGTAATAGATCCACTAGGAGATCTGTAAACCAAACTGACAACTAAATCCTTACAACCTGACAATCTCAATAAAAAGGGATTCAAAAATTCCTTCCTCATTTCTACTCAAATCACTTCGGAAATTATATACAAGATGATCGGCAATATACAGGACAAGGCCACCTTTCGCAATCTGTTTCCGGTTCATCTTCTCCATCCTACATCATTGGGTGTCTAAAAGAATATCCTTTTTTGAATCCAGGAAAGTTTCACATAATCCAATAACATCCGGAGTTCCACCACTGACGATCCGTTTCAGCTCATCAAAAGAGGAACAATGTCCCTGAATGTTTAGGTGAAGCACAGAGAAAATACCATCTTGTTTAGAAGAGACAGAACCACTTAATTTCGAAACATGTTTACTTTCAATAACTGAATTAGGATCATTATAATTCATATTTCTGCTTCCAACTGCATTAATAATTATACTTTCTATATTTAAAGGATTATTTCGTAACTCAACAAAACGTTCCCCCAAAGAGTTAACATCACCATGGTCACCAAAAGAATTAATCATTTTACTTACGGTGGATGGTAGATCCGCTCCGCGATCAAACTCACCAGACCAAAGGTTAACGATATCACAGCAGAGCTATGGCATCTATGCAGAAGAAAAATATTAACATCGAAAAAATGAAACAACCTAATTAATAAAAAGAGAAAAAATAACGAAAAGTGCAACTAAAAATAAATATAAAAAAAAAATATTTTTGAGAAAAAAAAACAGATAAGAAAAAAATGCACCAAAAACTAGTGAATTGGTAGAAGAAAAATAAATAAAAGGGACAATAAGCAAAAAATCCATGAGAAAATAAAAAAACAAAAACAAACAGACAGAAAAAAAAACTAAATACAGTCAGCGAGAGACCTTATTTTTTTTATTGGAGTCCCGTCACTAGGCTTTGCCAATATTTGACCCCGATCAGACCAAGCATTCCTCTGACCGAATCTGTCTTTCGCCGCATTCAGAATATCTCGTCTCTGCTTGGTCAGAGACTCAACAACAAAAATACCACTAGAGGCCAACTTGGATTTGGCCTTGAAACACTTTACAAGCAACGCTTTTGCTCGAAAACTTCACTATTATTGGAGCGACCCTTGAAGCAGATGTAACCGCCTGAGTTGAATCAGCTGTAGCAGCATTTTTCAGTCTAAGTCTATACACGTTCACTACCTTATTTGCACTAATTTCAGGCAAAGACATCTTTTTATTAATGTTTAGCAACACAGCAGAACGAGTGTCAACACCAGTTTTCTACCTAACACCGTGAAAAACTAAGCTGTCTAGTAGTGATTCTTGTTCATAACTATCCAACTTATTCTCAAACCTGTTCAGTCTGTCCTCTAAATTTTCAAGTTCATTACTCAGTCCCTTTAGCGACTTTTCAATTCGCTGAAACTTGGGGTTAAATTCAATCATGAGAGCATCATAAATTTGACTAGCAATAAGCTCAGTAGATACCCTAAGAGAGTCTGAGCTAGCCAGTTTTTCCGAAACTTTTTGAGTTATACTTTCCATCAGGTCATTTTTTGTTTTATCCAGTTCAGCTTGGGTAGCTACAAGTTTCTGTTGTATCGGGCTAATACTGCTAGATAATGCTAATGCTGGGCCATTTGCTCTGCTCTTATCATTACCTCTCAGCGCAAGGTATGTTTTTGATAGTCTCATGTAAATATCAGGCGTAGTAGCAAGCTCTTCAAAAGCTTTTTTTTGAAGCAGGAGCGGACAAATTAACAGTGGTAGAATCATAAACTTGGAGATTTGCATCCACGAGGCGAAATTCATCATGCGATCCATAGCAAAATGCCGTATAAACTGGCTTGCCTCGTGTATCTTTACCAGCTTTGATTATTCTTACTGGCCAGAGGGGATAATCCTTGAACTTTGCAAGAGCAAGATCAAACTGTTTAAAAGCCATGATTATCAGTAGCAAGATAAAAAAAGAAGCAAAAGACTTATCTTGACGTGAGGTCAAACAAAATATTCCAAATCAATATTCAAAAAGTCTAGCGCCAGCCAGCTAATGTATTAACCAAAACAGGTATTCACTCGATTTTTGCGTCACCACGGAGGCAGGGGGAGGGGGAGGGTTAAACAACAGCCACCATTCACAATTGGGTGTTGGATGTAAGAATTATCCAAAATCTAAATGGATATCCTGAATCAAGGTCACTTTAACCCCCAGCAAAATGTTACGAAATAACAGTCACTGAATTAGCTACGGACTCTAATTGATTCCGAATATAATCCTTTTTCAACACTTGTTCAAAACTGCATTTTATCCTTTTGAAAGAACAAGTTGATCTTAACAGGTCAGAGACTGAATAGCAACTGATTTAATCACAGTGCATTTTGATTTAATCTCAAGGCAACATTTAGTTTTTAAGCGTAATGGGCAAATGGGAGGGTAAGCGTGGGAGGGTGGGAGTGGAAGGGGGATTAGTTGCCCTCCAATCACTTTCGACTATTAAAAAGGGCACCAGCTCTTTCTATTTTCAATCGAATGAGCCCCTTTCGAAGTTCCCACGAGAACTCCTTCGATGCGAAGTGCCCTGGTCTAAACAACAACAACAAAAATTATCACTAATCACTTTCGACTATTCAAAAGGGTACTAGCCCTTTGAATTTCAAATCGAATGATCCCTTTTTCAAGTTACTACAACAAAGGTTTCAATAAAAACCTTATATGCCTCCGGGGCATCACTTATAATCCTTACCCTGAGGGTTGTGGGGGAGTGTCCTCTTCAAAAATATATTGTATATTCGGAAATCTACTATTCTGAACACAATGGCGATCTCAAAATTTTGCTTTTAGGTGTCTGGGGAACTGATGGGCGTGGGGGGGGGGGTAGTTGCCCTCCCTTCACTTTCGACTATTAAAAAGGGCAATAGCCCTTTGAATTTCCAATCGGAGGACCCTTTTTGAAGTCCTTGTGCCAACAACTCCTACTCCTACCTTATTTGCCTTCAGTTCATAACTTAAAATCCCTGCGTTGAGGTTTGAGGAGGAGTGCCCCTCTCAAAAACATTTATTCTGTCTGGGTATCCACTATGATGAGCAAAAGGACTAAATCAATATTGCGATTAAGTATGTTTGGGGGAATTATTAGAAAGGGAGGGGGGCTAGTTTAACTCCAATAACTTTCGACTATTAAAAAGGACACTAGCCCTTTGAATTTGCAATCGAATGAGCATTTTTTGAAGTTTCTACGACAACGCCTTCTATAAAAACCTTATATGCCCCCAGGGCATAACTTAAAACCCTTGCACTGAGGGTTATGGGGGAGTTTCCTCCTCAAAAACATATTTTCTATCTTGAAATCAACTACGCTGAAAAAAATGGCTATCTCAAAATTTTGATTGGATGTGTTTGGGGGAATTATGTACGTGGGGGGGGGGGCTAATTGCCCTCCAATCACTTTCGACTATAAAAAAGGGCACTAGCCCTTTGAATTTCCAATCGGATGAGTCCGTTTGGAAGTTTCTACGACAACGCCTTCTATAACAACCTATTATACCCCCAGGGGCATAACTTAAAACCCTTGCCCTGAGGGTTGTGGGGGAGTGTCCTCCTTCAAAACATATTTTCTATCCAGAAATCAACTACGCTGAACAAAATGGCTATCTCAAAATTTTGATTGAATGTGTTTGGGGGAATTATGGGCGTGGGGGGGGGGATAGTTGCCCTTCAATCACTTTCGACTATTAAAAAGGGCACTATCCCTTTGAATTTCTAATCGAATGAGCCCCTTTTGAAGTATCTACAACAACGCCTTCTGTACTAATTTATATGCCCCCAGGGCATAACTTAAAACCCTTGCCCTGAGGGTTGTGGGGGAGTGTCCTCCTCAAAAAGATATTTTCTATCTGGAAATCAACTACGCTGAACAAAATGGCTATCTCAAAATTTTGATTGGATGTGTTTGGGAGAATGATGGGCGTGGGGGGGCTAGTTGCGCTTCAATCACTTTCGACTAATAAAAAGGGCAATAGCCCTTTGAATTTCCATTCGGATTAGCCTGTTTTGAAGTTTCTACGACAACGCCTTCCATAAAAACCTTATATGCCCCCACGGCATAACTTAAAACCTTTGCCCTGAGGTTTTTGGGGGAGTGTCCTCTTCAAAAACATATGTTATATTTGGAAATTAACTACGCTGAACAAAATGGCTATCTCAAAATTTTGGTTGGATGTGTTTGGAGGAATGATGGGCGTGGGGGGGGGCTAGTTGCCCTTTAATCACTTTCGACTATTAAAAAGGGCACTATCCCTTTGAATTTCAAGTCGAATGAGCCTGTTTTGAAGTTTCTACGACAGTGTGTTCTATAAAAACCTTTTATGCCCTCAGGGCATAACTTAAAACCCTTGCCCTGAGGGTTGTGGGGGAGTTTCATCCTCAAAAACTTATGTTTTATTTGTAAATCAACTACGCTGAATAAAATGGCTATCTCAAAATTTTGATGGGATGTGTTTTGGGGAATGATGGGCGTGGGGGGGGGGGGGGGCCCTAGTTGCCCTCCAATCTCTTTCGACTATTAAAGAGGGCACTAGAACTCTCGTAATTTCCAATCGAACGAGCCCCTTTTGAAGTTTCTACGACGACCATTTCCATATGAAGGGCCCTGCTCTAAAGGAAAAAAATAATAAATGATACATTGTTCCAATATCGTTCTTATATGCCCTCAGGGCATAAATTAAAACTCTTGCCCCGAGGGTTGTGGGGGAGTGTCCTCCTCAAAAACATATGTTTTATTTGGAAATCAACTGCGCTGAACAAATGGCTATCTCAAAATTTTGATTGGATGTGTTTGGGGGAATGATGGGCGTGGGGGGGGGGGCTAGTTGCTTTTCAATCACTTTCGACTTTAAAAGGGCAGTAGCCCTTTGAAGTTCAAATTGAATGAGCCTGCTTTGAAGTTTCTGTTTTATAGACGACAGTGTCTTCTATAAAAACCTTTTATGCCCCCAGGGCATAACTTAAAACCCTTGCCCTGAGGGTTGTGGGGGAGTGTCCTCCTCAAAAACTTATTTTTTATCTGGAAATCAACTACGCTGAACAAAATGGCTATCTCAAAATTTTGATTGGATGTGTTTGGGGGAATTATGGGCGTGGGGGGGGGCTAGTTGCCCTTCAATCACTTTTGACTATTAAAAAGGGCACTAGAACTCTCGATTTCCAATCGAATGAGCCCCTTTTGAAGTTTCTACGTCGACCCATTCCATATGAAGTGCCCTGCTCTAAAGGAAAAAATAATAAATGATACATCGTTCCAATATCGTTCTTATATGCCCTCAGTGCACAACTTTAAACTCTTGCCCCGAGGGTTGTGGGGGAGTGTCCTCCTCAAAAAGATATTTTCTATCTGAAAATCAACTACGCTGAACAAAATGGCTATCTCAAAATTTTGTTTGGATGTGTTTGGGGGAAGGATGGGCGTGGGGGGGGGGGCTAGTTGCCCTCCAATCACTTTTGACTATTAAAAAGGGCACTAGCCCCTCCAATTTCCAATCGAATGAGCCCTTTTCGAAGGTTCTACGACAACTCCTTCGATACGAAGTGCCCGGGTATGGATAAGAAGAAAAAAAAATAATACATTGTGGCCACATCGTTCTTTATTTAGGCAGCGCTATCGCGCTGCTTATGATACCATACAGATAAGATAAAGTTAGATAGTGGTGCTGGCTGGGGAGATCTTACGGGTTGTTCGAAAGGAGAATTTTGACCGAAAATTGACTTTTTGGTGGTGTAATACGGATTTTCACAGAAGTTTGCGGCTTTTTACCTGTAGGCTCCCTACAAAGACTGGCCTGTGCAATGGGAATGTATTATATTGACTCAAAATTGCCATATGTGTTCTGCCGCAAAAGAAAGTCTGTGGTTCAAGAGCGCGCCCAGAATTGTTGTTGGGGGGGGGGGTACTGAGAATATTTACAAAACCATCAAAAATTAGTTTATATGTATTTGCTGTTTTTTTACGGATCGAACAAAAATTCCAGGGGTTCAAACCTGGTACCCCCCCCCCCTGGATGCGGCCTTGCTGTTGCTGTGGTTGTTCCCTGTTTGATCATGGCCCTCTTAAATTAATTTTCTTAATTTAATATTGTCCCTTGAAATTCTTCAACTTATTCTTTTCAACTACTCTTCACTACTTCCCTTTGTTAAGAATTAATTGTTTAGTTCTTAATCAATTTCTGATTGATATCTGAAGATTACCTTCTCAAATTAATGCTACTAATATCTCTGCGACTCCACGTGGCTGTAAAGGAGACGTGAGGTGAAGGGGTATTTTTTGTGATGAATTTAAGAAAGCAAAGGCTAAAGTACATTATTGAATTGATGGCGAATAGTTTACCACTTGGGACAAGAAGAAAATATTTAGGGAGGAGGCAGGGTCAGGATGGTCCTTGCTTTGCCCCATGGTCCTTGCTTTGCCCCATGGCTGTAGATTTGGGTGAGACATATGAATGTTGAGTTTGAAGAATTGAATGACTTACAAAAGAAAGTGATGGTTGATGTAAGATGGTTGAAGAGCATAGTGAGGGATTTAGTGAGCGTAGTGATTGCTCATGAGTGATCATAGTGATTGCAGTGAGCATAGTGAGGGATTTAAGAGCATAGCGAGGGATGGTTGAAGAGCATAGTGTTTTGTAGGTGTACATAGATCAGGACCATTTCTCTGGCTAGCAATGGACACTAGAAATAGATTTTGTAATTAGTGTAATCTTCTTGTTTATGTAGTGGTCAAGGCTATATCCAGCAGGGGGGGGGGGTTTGGCGCTTCGATCCCCATCCCCCCGGAATGTTTGCCTGACTCGTAAAAACGTAATAAAAAAGGATATACACAAATTTTGTATGCGTTTTTTGATGGTTTTTGTGTGTAACCCCCCCTCCTTCCCCGAATTTTGTAAAACGCCCCTCGAAAAAGATCTTGGATACGGCCCTGGTAGTACTTATGTTAATATATTCTCTGAGGCCAACCTGACTCTTATACATGATAATGGTAATAAGCTTACCTTAGCTATGGATGTCAGGTATTGTGTTATCTTAGAACGATAATTTTCACAAGACTAGTGCCTGTCATCAATATTTTCAAATTCATGACTTGCCAAGATATAAAATCAATAAATAAAATAAAACCGAAATCACTGAAAAATACTAATACTACGTTGAACACGGACGTATTGTTGTAAAATTGGCTAGGGTTTTTTAGAGGCGTTGATGGCCGCTATCCTTGTAAATCTCAAAAAAAGGTTGGGTCTATATAAGTAGGGTGGAGTTTTTTGCGAGTTCTTAGCCTATGGGTAATGGGTTCCCAAATTTCACTGATGCGGAACTCTCCATTGTCTTTATTAATGGCTGGTTTGTTTTGAGCAATTTCCAGAGCTCTGATTTTCTGCTTTAAGAGTTGTGGAACAATAGCAATAAGTTGAGCCTGGTCAAAATTAACGGAGTGAGAAGGGTTTTCAAAAATATGATGGGCCAGTGCAGAAAAAGTATCTTCCTCCTTAAGCTTTGTCTTTTTAAGGCAGGCATCAATGGAATCAGCATGTTCTTTTAATCAGTGATGTAGAGATCTCATGGTACGACCTATATAGGTATCACCACAACTGCAAGGAATCTCATATACTCCTGGTAGATCTGAAGCGATCTTATCTTTGCCTTTGTTTAAGAAGGAGAAGACGGTCATTCCAGAAGGAAAAAACACCTTAAGGCCTAGCTTAGTGAGTTTGGAGCTTAAAATGTCAGTAATCCCCTTAATATAAGGTAATGACAAAAAGGTTTTATCTTCTTCAGTCTTAGGGGAGCTCTTCGTTTTTGTGCTAATCTTTCTCCTGGAGATAACCTTATCAATGAGTTGTTGGGGGTAGCCATTGCCTATAAGAACATCTTTTATGTGATCAAGTTCAGCCTTCAGCTCCAAATCAGAGAAACACATTATAAACGCTCTATCAACCAGCAAAAAGACTACAGAATTTTTAATTATTGGGTGGTTATAAGAGTCATATCTCAGATATCTATCACTATGAGTTGGCTTTCTATATACACTCAAGTCAAACCTAGTTTCCCGTTTGGTGATGAGAACATCTGAGAAGGGTAAACTGTGGTTATTTTCGAGTTCAATGGCGAACTTTATATCTTGAACCTGCTAGTTAAAAATATTGAGAAAGGATCTTAATTCGTCTTCTTTCCCATTCCAAATTATTAAGCTATCATCTACATATCTCATGTAGAGTTGGAGATCCTCGAATTCCTGCTTGAAGATATTATTTTTGATATATTATAGAAACACCTCACTAAGAACTGGTGCCAAGGCTGATCCCATTGGTATGCCCCACTTCTGTTTGTAGGTTTGATGCCTGAAAGTGAAGTAAGCATTGTTCAGACATAAAGACGTGAGAATAATGATGTCTTTGGTGTCTAAGCTGGTCAGTTCTTTCCAGGAATCATCATTTTCAAAAGCTGATTGTAAAGCTGGTATAAGTCGGGGCAAGGGTATGCTAGTAAACAGAGATACAACATCGAAACTGCACATTGTGGTATTCTCCAAGATGTTGATGCTTTTTAGCCTTTCAACTGCTTCTTTGGTATTTCTTATTGTGTGTTGACTGCTAAGAGTTATGGATCTTAAAATACCAGCCAAATACCTTTCCAACTTTTGTGTAGCTGAATCTATTGTTGACACAATAGGTCTAAGGGGAATATCTGGTTTGTGAAATTTGGGTGCACCATAAAATCTAGGACTGACCAGTCTGACTGGAATGAGTTTCCGATAAAGTTGATCATTAATCCTATTTGTGAGACTAAGATTATCCAAAGCGTTTTTAACATTATCATAAGCAACCTTTACAGCATTGACATTAACTTTTTCATATACTTTGTTGTTATTCAGGAGGTTTAATGATTTGCTGACGTACTCGGTCTCATTGAGGATTACTATTGCATTACCTTTATCAGCTTTGGTAATTATGATGTTGGTATCTTTCTTGAGATCTGTGAGGAGCTTCATTTCATCTCTTGTTAGATTCTCCTCAACATTTTTCTTTTTGGACAAAGCTTTTCTGAGAGCATTACAAACTAAAATACTAATATATTGTGGATCAACATTGACTGTTTTCTTGCTTAGTATTAAATCTGACTCCAGATTGGAGAGAATTTATTCGACTGGTATATGGTTGGGGGGGGGGATAGAAAATTTCCATCCTTTTGAAAGAATGTCTAATTTCTTTTGGTCAAATGTTTGTTGACTTAAATTGATGACGGCTGAACCTGATGACACTCTAGGATTATGTGTAACCCTAGTACCAAATTTCTCAAATTTAAGTTTTTCTAGCTTGTCTACATGCACTTTCCTGGTTATTGAAAAAACAAACTTAAAATCTTTGTCATGGATCTTGCCAACCTTAGTGAAATCTTCTGGGCTAAGAGTATTACTCATTTGTTGTCTAATTTTATTGATCTGTTGAGAAACCATGTTTTTACTCTGTCGAAGGTCCTTTAGTTTATGATTAATAAAGATTAGGCCAGTATTGTGCTGAGCGGATTTATCGTTATCGATACATTTTTTCACTCTGGGTCTCTTAGAATGAGGACTTAAATTTTGTTTCTTACATTGTTGTAAGAATTTTTGGTGATTAATGGTTCTAGCTTTCTTCCTATATAGGAGATATAGATCTTAGATCTCTACATCACCGATTAAAAGAACATGCTGATTCCATTGATGCCTGCCTTAAAAAGACAAAGCTTAAGGAGGAAGATAGTTTTTCTGCACTGGCCCATCATATTTTTGAAAACCCTTCTCACTCCATTGAGTTTGACCAGGCTCAACTTATTGCTATTGTTCCACAACTCTTAAAGCAGAAAATCAGAGAAGCTCTGGAAATTGCTCAAAACAAACCAGCCATTAATAAAGACAATGGAGAGTTCCGCATCAGCGAAGTTTGGGAACCCATTACCCACAGGCTAAGAACTTGCAAAAAACTCCACCCTACTTCTATAGACCCAACCTTTTTGAGATCTACTAGGATAGCGGCCATCAATGCCTCTACCAAAGTCCGGGACATATTACAACAGTAATTTCGGGTTTGGCTCATTATTAGTGTTGTTCAGTGATTTTAGTTTTATTTTATTTAGTGATTTTATATCCTGGCAAGAGTCTTGAATTTGAACCTGATGATGATAGGCACAGGTCCTGTCGAAATTATCGTTCCAAGATAACACAATACCTGACATCCATAGCTAAGGTAAGCTTATTACCATTATCACACTTACGTTAATTATAACTGAATTGTTCATTTTTATTGCTATGGCCCTACGGCTTTCAAAGCGATAAAGTTATTATTACTATTATTATTGTTATTATTATTACGAATCAAAATAATTATTTGTTTCGTAGATATTTGGCCTTTTAGTGATCATAAGTCATTATTTGATTTCTACTCCTTTATTTTTGTTACTCAATGTCAAGGCCCTAGCCAGGATTTTTGTTTGGTGGGGGGGGGGTATAAAACGACTTTAAACGCATCAAAAATTTGTTTCAATGCATTTCTGTTCTGTTTTTATGAGTTGAATAGACATTTTAGGGAAAGGGGGTCATGTTCCCAAACCCCTTTGGATACGGCCTTGCTCAATGTAGTATTGCTGGATTTATTTACTCTCCGATTTTGCGCCGATGGAATGAATTGGTCAAGCGCCGGAGTATTTTACCTGAGGATTAATGTCTTTCAGTTTCTCAGTTTTAAAGTGTCTTTTACTTTGAAAGGTTCCTTCTCTTAATTAGACATAAGCTAATTCATAAGCTAATGCAAATGGTATGTTATTAATAGTAATAATGGTAGGTTTGCTATGAGAATGATAGTCAAAGATGGCTGAACGTGAATAAGCTATTGATACTCATATCTCAGCATGCATTTCATTAATCGTAGTGACCAACTACAAGCAAGGAGCGACTCGGCCAAATAGTAGCCGAAACACCCTAAAAAGGTCAAGCGATCCTAATGAAAATTAAATAAAAAAAGTTTTCTTCAACTGAATGTAAAGAACTTCAAAACTTAAAACGGACAGAAATTATCCCGTATACGAAAGGGGCTGCCCCCTCCTCAATACCATTCTCTTTACGCTAACGGTTTTATTAATTTTAATAAATATTTGATTCTAATTAAACGGCACTTGTGTTTCAGGAGTCGTTTTTAAACAATTGGTACAAAAGGTCAAACTTTAGCGTAAAGAGCGGGGTATTGAGGTGGGGGCAGCCTCTATAATATACGGAATAATTTCTGTTCGTTTAAAGTTTACGTTGCTCGTTACTTTCAGTTGAAAAAAAAACTTGTGTTTTTGTTTAATTTCTGACCGTTTTCAGATAATGCCGGGAAATCGGCTTCCTCTCCGTGGAAAATCCCCTCCCCACAAAAAAATTCCCCAATGGAAAGTTCCTCGTGCGTAGAATTTACCCCCCTCCCCCCGGGTAATTCCATCCTCGCTGCTGATTCCCCCCAGAAAATTTCTTGCAGACGATTTCGCCTTAAAAATTCTCCTTGGCATGCTCTCATTTGAAAAACGACTTTCTTTATGTTATTTCTAATCGTTTTTCTAGTCATGCTAGAAATCCCCCTACATGGAACATTTTTTTCAGATAATCCTCCCCCTCTCCCTGCCGTCCAAAAAGTGGGGTAACAAAGTAGCAATGCTATTTGGCAGTTTTCAAATTTGTTGGCAGATTTTGTCTGAAAATACAAGTGTTTCCACTATCCCAAAATTTTTGGGGATTTACCCTCAACTCTGTCTTCTTAAAAAAAAATCGGTTCCCCAAAAATCCCCTTTCGTTCAGGGTTGCCGCCCCTAGTGATTTATCACTGGTGAAAATCCACCCTTAGTAACTATCACTTAACTTGACATAATTTTTTTACTACTTTACAAAGTTTTTGTCTCAATTATTTACTACACATCAAAACTAGGCATAGATCATTGACTTATTGACCTTTCTTCCTATGCTAGTAAAAGCATAATATTCTTCACTTCTCGAGTGTTGGTCACAGTTTATATAATTATCCAGTATGATCTTTCCTTATCCCACCCATTATAAAAACCTGGACCGAGGTGCGAGTGCTCCAGAGAACGTTTTTGCAGATAAAAGCATAAGCGGCATTAGATCTTTTCACGGGTAGACAAAGAATAATCACCTACGGAACAAGTACTGACAAAACCACTCAACCAATAAGTGGACAATAAGTGCAGAAATGAGTGGGAGGAGCTTTTTGTTCGCACCGAGAATGAAGAGTCAGAAATCATCTGCGGTAAACTTACTGGTATATTATATAAACTGTGGCGTTGGTGGTATAATACATAAGTAGGCCTACTTATTAAAGGAATAGATCTTTTTGCTCCTCCTCCCCTCACCATTGCTACTCTGGTGCCCTCCCCCTGCAATATTTTTGGCGGACATCCATGCTTCATTGAGAAGTTCAACTGCAGTCTAGGATCTTTTGGAGTGAATAACTCCATCCATAAAATAACAGTAGCAGGGGTGTAATTTACTATGGGCAAAGTGGACAACTGTCCCCTCCAGAACTCAGGTTGCCCCCCCTCATACCTCAGTTTGCCCCCCAGCTGAAATTTAGTTTCAGGCAAAAATCTTGTCAAAACTTAGATAAGCCTGCATAATTCAAGCATCGAGGGAAACAGGCCATTTTTCTTGGTATATCTTTGCTTTTATGGTAATAAATGGCTAATTTTTTCACTTGATCACTTCAAAGTCATTTTCACTTGATTTGGGAAAACTTGCTCCGAATTTCCCCCCCCCCCCAGGATTTTGACAAAAATTACGCACTGAACAGCAGTAGCCTATGTACAGTATGCTTCAGACTTTGAATACTGTACTCTAATAGCAGTATTAGAGTAAATATGATATGGTACTTTTGATAAAATGGTACATATAAAATTATGGAGTAAGATATTTATTGCTAGTATATGGCTTGTCACTGAATTAGGTTAAATTGTTAATTGTGATTCAGAAAAATGTTTATATTTCCAACTGCAAGTTACATTTGTTACTCTTCTGCAAATTTTACGTATAAAGATACCTTTTGCTCAAAGCAAAGTTTCCAAAACACAAGTTGTGCTGCTAAAGTGTCGGTAGCTTTTGGAATTCTGCTACTGGCAGCTTTGGAACTTTTTGCACACCTGCCCTCTCCCAATGGTACGTTTCTTCCGGTGAAATCCACATTGAGAATTTCTCCTGGTGATAATTCCCACATAGAAAATTTTTGCTGTGGAATACCAAAACCCCCTCCTTTTCCACAGCAAATCTCCAAGAGAATTCCAATCCCACTGAAAATTTCCACCGGAAAGATATCCCAGAACATCTCCACAGGTAAAATTAAGTCACTAAAGAGAAATTAAGACAAATAAAATCAATTTTGTATATCAATTCTATTAAATTCCCCCCGAGTCAAATTTCGTCTGGAGAGTTCACCCCCAGAAACATCCCTCTACGATAAATCATCCCTGTAGAAAATACCCCCCCCCTCCCGAAAAATATCTAAATATTTCCCAATAACAAATACTATATGTAGACAATGGGCGGATTTCACAACTTGCAGCCCTTTCCCCGGGGGCTGGGGAGGGTCATACCAACCCCAAAGGCATAGTTACAGGACCTCTAAAGTATGTTGAACAGAATGGCTACCTCAAAGTTTGGCCAGGCGATTTTGGGGAGAAAAGGCGTTAGAGGGGGGCTAGTTGCCCTCCAATCTTTTTGGTCACTTGAAAAGAGCACTAGAACTTTTAGTTTCCATTCAAATCAGCAATCTCCGATTTTATAGGACTAATGGTTTGATATGATCACCCATGAGAGATGACAATTTTTTTGGGGAAATTTCGGGGGGGGCGGGCCTTTGGTGAAAATTTTCCATGGAGAACAAAGTTTACGGGGGAAATTTTATACGGGAGAGGAGCAGATTTCCTGGCATGATTTAAAAATGGTCAAAAGTTTAATGAAAAAAAAGTTTTTTTTCGACTGAAAGTAAGGAGCAACTTTAAAATGAACAGAAATTATTGCGTATGTGAGGGAAGCTGTCTCTTCCTTAACTTGTACTGTTATTTCATCATCTATTTATTATTCATCTTTCCCTTTACTTTGGAAGGAAATAAAGGAAAGATACGATATTTTAGACAGTTGTTGAAATTCAACACGTTAATAAATTTTATCTAAATTGTCCAATCTAATTGATATTTTCAATTATGCTAATGTCTTGACGGTCGATGGAGTCCGAATTACCATAAAAAAAAAATGCAAAGTTGAGTTTCCGGATTTGTCTATGTCTCCTTATATAGTATCAAATAAAAGAAATAAGTTTTTTCAACTGAAAGTAAGGACCAACATTAAAACTTTATACGAACAGAAATTATTAATTTTTAATTATTAATTAATAATTATTACGTATATGAGGGATTGTCCTATCATATATAGCTCGCTCTTTACGCTGAGTTTGACTTTTGTTCCAATCATTTAAAAAGGACTCCTGAAACACAGAGGCCGTTTGAATTGAATAATAAGCGTAAATAAATAAACTTTAAAGTAGGTGTATCCCCTCCTTTTCAAAAATTGGGCAAATATTATTAGGCTCGTAACTTTTGATGGGTAACATTAAACTTGATGAATTTTATATATTCTGAATAATGATCAAAATTTGACTCTTTTGATGTATCCATTGTTACCAAGATTCTGTTTATTAGAGTTTCGGTTACTATTGAACCGCATCGTTCCTTTCTTAAAGTTCGTTACCACGGAACTGTTTGATTCTTTCACGTGTTTTCAATTTCTATAGTCCTACGCTCCTTGTCGTTGCCTCTCCTGCAGGATACTATCATAGACATACGATATTGAGGGTTAAATAGGCTAGAACTAGAAGAGAAACATGTAGGGTGTGGAGGGTAAGGGAGCGGGGTAATTGGCATGAATATAGTTTAGGAATTAGTTATACAAAAGAAAATGACTCAAAAGATGTAAAAAATTTAACAATGTATATATATATATATAGCTTATATATATATATATATATATATATATATATATATATATATATATATATATATATATATATATATATATATATATATATATATATATATATATATATATATATAATGTATTACGGTAATCACCTGGCTAAAAAAACAAAAAACACTGTTCAAATACTTTACTCAATTAACCTGCATATTGAGTTAAACTGATTAGGACAGTGGGAGTGGGGTCAGTTCGAAATAATTCGTTTTTTTCAGTCGATGTTCCGATGTCGATATTTTCACTCGTCAATTTTATAACCCAGCTCCATGTTCACCCCTGTGAACTTGGGATGTTCGCCCCTGAGACTGTTTTGCCATTACAAAGTTTGTCGCAAACATCACCCATAAAAGTCCACCCCCTCCCCTCGCTATACAAAACTGTAAAATTGCTTTTGTTGCTGCGAATTGGCTCTTCGAAACATTATTTCGGTTTTGATGGGGAGACGTCATCTCTGTGTTGGCTGAAAGCCCATATTTATGCTATAGGGCAAGGACTAGAGAAAACCTTTTTTCCCTAGCCCTTATCAGGGAAGATCTTGAACCGTGTCCTTGGTTTAAATTAAGGATTTATTAATTAGATATATTTTTTGTATGTCTGTTTTTTTCTTATTTTGTACGAAAAATATGGAGTTGAAATTTGAATCGCCCAAATCCTAGAAACTTGGGCTTGTACGAATGTTTTGAGTCCTTAAGACAACTTATTTATTTATCATTTCTCATAAATAATTTTGTATCCCTAGAAGGATTTAAAACAATCTTTTTTTTTGCAATAATTTACTCTATTACAAATAATTGAATTTGCTTTTCCCTTAAAACTAATTAGTTAAGTGATTTTTTTTCTGTAGACCTTCTTTACAAAGAATACAAAAACTATATCGGAAAATTCACTTCGGCTTAGAACTGTAATTTAGAGATTATGTGCTAATATGAAAATCAAATTCAATTATTTATGATTGCAATTATAAGTTATTGCATTTTTTTTTCAATAATTTACTCTATTATAAATAATTGCATTGCTTTCCCCTTAAATTAGTTAGCTAAGTGATTTTTTTTCTGTAGCCCTTCTTTACAAAGAATACGAAAAATATATCGGAAATTTCACTTCGAGAATTAGGGATTATGTGCTAATAGGAAACTGTCCGTGTTTTGAAAGGGTTGGAAGGAATCATAGGCAGCGCGCTAGCGCTGCCTAAGTAAGGAACGATGTGGGCACAATGTTTTTTTTTTCTTCACCCGGGCACTTGGTATCGAAGGAGTTGTCATTGAAATTTTGAAAAGGGATCATTCGATTGGAAATTGGAGTGGCTAGTGTCCTTTTTTAATAGTCGAAAGTGATTGGAGGGCAACTAGCCCCCCCCCACGCCCATCATTCCCCAAACCCATCCAATCAAAATTTTGAGATACCCATTTTATTTAGCGTAGTTGATTTCCAGATAGAAATTATGTTTTTGAGGAGGAAACTCCCCCACAACCATCGGGGCAAGGGTTTTAAGTTATGCCCTGAGGGCATATAAGAACGATGTTGGATCAATGTACTATTTATTATTTTTTTTCCCTTCAGAGCAGGCACTTCATATAGAAGGGGTCGTCGTAGAAACTTCAAAAGGGGCTCATTTAACTGGAAATTAAGAGTTCTAGTGGCCTTTTTAATAGTCGAAAGTGATTGGAGGGCAACTAGCCCCCCCACACCCATCATTCCCCCGAACACATCCAATCAAAATTTGAGATAACCATTTTGTTCAGCGTAGTTGATTCCCAGATAGAAAATATGTCTTTGAGGTGGACAATCCCCCACAACCCTCAGGGCAAGGGTTTTGCGTTGTGCCCTGGGGGTATATAAGGTTTTTATAGAAGGCTTAATCGTAGAAACTTCAAAACAGGCTCATTAGATTGGAAATTCGAAGGGTTAGTACCCTTTTTAATATTCGAAAGTGATTGGAGTGTAACTAGCCCCCCCACGCCCATCATTCCCCAAAACACATCCAATAAAAATTTTGAGATAGCAATTTTGTTCAGCGTAGTTGATTTCCAGACAGAAAATATGTTTTTGAGGAGGACACCCCCACAACCCTCAGGGCAAGGGTTTTAAGTTATGCCCTGGGGGCATATAAGGTTTTTATTGCAGGTGTTGTCGTAGAAACTTCAAAAAAGGCTCATTCGATTGGAAATTCAAAGGAATAGTGCCCTTTTTAATAGTCGAAAGTGATTGGACGGCAACTAGCCCCCCTCCCCCCCACGCCCATCATGCTCCCAAACACAACTAATCAAGATTTTTAGAGAGCCATTATGTTGAGCGTCGTTGATTTCCCGATAGAAAATATATTTTTGAGGTGGACCCTCCCCCACAACCCTCGGGACAAGGGTTTTAAGTTATGCCCTGAGGGCATATAAGAGCGATGTTGGCACAAGTACTATTTATTATTTTTTCCTTTAGAGCAGGGCACTTCATATGGAAGGGGTCGTCGTAGAAACTTCAAAAGGGGCTCATTCGATTGAAAATTGAGAGTTCTAGTGCCCTTTTTAATAGTTGAATGTGAATGGAGGGAAAATAGCCCCCCTCACACCCATCATTCCCTCAAATACATCCAATCAAAATTTTGAGATAACCATTTTGTTCAGCGTAGTTGGTTTCCAGATCGAAAATATGTTTTTGAGGAGGACACTCCCCCACAAACCTCAGGGCAAGGGTTTTAAGTAATGCCCTGGGGGCATATAAAGTTTTTATAGAAGGTGTTGTCGTAGAAACTTCAAAACAGGCTCATTTGATTGGAAATTCGAAGGCCTAGTGCCCTTTTTTATAGTCGAAAGTGATTGGAGGGCAACTAGCCTCCCCCCCACGCTCATCATTCCCCCAAACACATCCATTCAAAATTTTGAGATAGCTATTTTGTTCAGCGTAGTTGATTTCCACATAGAAAATATGTGTTTGAGGAGGACAATCCCCCACAACCCTCAGGGCAAGGGTTTTAAGGTATGCCCTGAGGGCATATAAGGTTTTTATAGAAGGCATTGTCATATAAACTTAAAAAAAAACTCATTCGATTATAAATTCAAAGGGCTAATGCCCTTTTTAATAGTCAAAAGTGATTGGAGGGCAACTAGCCCCCCCCCCCCCACGCCCATCATTTCCCCAAGCACATCCAATCAAAATTTTGTGAGAGCTATTTTGTTCAGCGTAGTTGATTTCCAGATTGAAAATATGCTTTTGAGGAGGACACTCCCCTACAGCCCTCAGGGCAAGGATTATAAGTTATGCCCTGGGGGCATATAAGGTTTTTATTGAAATCTTTTTCGTAGAAACTTGAAATAGGGTTCATTATATTTGAAATTCAAAGGGATAGTACCCTTTTTTAATAGTCGAAAGTGATTTGAGGGCAGCTAACTCCCCTCTCACGCCCACCTTTTCCCCAAACATATCCAACCAAAAATTTCATATAGCCATTTTATTCAACGTAGTTGAAAGTTTTGGAAATTAGGTCTTTAAGGATGACAACTTGTCCTGGTGTTAAGTTATCTAGTGTCTAGTATCGAACCCAGAGAGACCGGGCTCTATTCCCTGCCGGTGAGCCAACCACTTGAGGAGTGGCGTCCCTTGAGGAAATTGTAGCCTAGTAAACGACACAGCATTCGCACGGGTTTCTGACCAATGTACAATTCTTCTGGGCTTGTTATGTTTCGAAGGGCATCTTCGGGCTGAAAAACCTCTTCCTAGCTGATTTATCGACTATGGACTGCCTCCCCGTAGTAGCATAATATTTGTAGGTATGAAATATAATGAGTCGGAGGTAATAGGCTTGAGATTGTCTGTGCAGGATTTCGACTCTTATTGATAGAAGAGCATCGCCAAGTGCTGAAAACCATGTTGTGACCAAGATGGGCCCAGTATTGCACACAGCCTCCAATCATAGAGGTCCCAGGGACTTGTTGCTGTCAGGTTCTAAGCCGGCATAGACACTTCGTTGTAGACTTAAGAAGAAATGTGATCCCGTCCTGCACTGGTATCAGGGATCTTTGCTTTTCATTAGGCCAAAATAATTTCAAAGGTTTAGCAACATGAAAATTGGAACTTGGAATGTTACGACTTTAAATAATGGCCATCGTATCGAAACTGGAATATTCTAACTGGACTTAATAGGAGTTTCAGAAACTCATATCCCAGGGATAGGAAGCCTGAAATTAGGTGATATAGAATTTTTTTACTCAGGCGGGAAGGATGGGGTACATAGACAGGGAGTAGGGCTCATGATGAATAAGGAAGCTGCTAAGTCTTGTTTAGGCTGGGACGGTATTAATAATTAAATACAAATTGCCTGTTTTATGACTAAAAAGTTTAGGGTATCAGTTATAGTAGTATATGCCCCCGTAGAACCGACTGACGGAGATACTAGTGACTCAGATGAATTTTACTTACAGTTATAGGAGCAAATAGACAGGGTCTCAGGTAGAAATATGATGTTTTTACTAGGAGATTTTAACGCCCAGGTCGGTAGAAATAGAGATAGATGGTATCCTAGCCTAGGAAGATTTGGTGTAGGAAAAGAAAACAGTAATAGATACAGACTTTTGCAATATTGTAGGTATAACAATCTAGTTATAACCAACGCGGTGTTTGGTTATAAAATGGCTCATAAATTAACATGGTATTCACGTGATGGTAAGACAGCAAACCTGATTGATTATGTTATAGTAAACCGAAGATTGGCGTGATCAATGCAGGATACTAGGATACATAAGAGTGCTGTTACTGATGTTAAAAGTAAAGATCACCATCTAGTTGCGTCAAGGGTTAATTTAAAGCTCAAATTTCGGAAGGGTAACTACCTCCCGGGAAGTTATGATGTTGGTAGATTCCAGGACGAGAATTTGAGAGAAACTTTCCAGGAACAGTTGAATACTAAACTTGTGGGCTTAAAATTTGATAATGTGGAAGATTGTTGAAATAATTTTAGAAAAATAATTTGTGATGTTGCTGAAGGTGTCTTAGGGAAGAAACCTAGGACTCCAACTTGGAATATTAGTGAAAAAGCTAATGTTTAATAGAAAATAAAAGCGACTTAAACAAGAATTATCTGCGTGGTAGATCATATGAAATAAAAGGAATGTAAAGAAAGTGGAGAAAGCATTAAAATATGAACTAAGGAGGTGTGAAGTAGAGGCCATGGATGAAATTGCAGAGGATTTGGAAGATGCAGCTAGACGGCATTAAATGAGTTTCTTAAATATGGTGGCTCTGAGGTTAGAAATAAGTTACTGAAGATTATGAATATGATTTTTGAAAAAGGGGAAGTACCTAACGATTGTAGGAAAACCTTAATTAAGCCACTTTATAAGAAAGGTGATAAAAGTGAGTGTGGTAATTTTCAAGGCATTAATCTAGTCTTTGTTAGTAGCAAATTACTTAATAGCATGTTACTTTATAAACTCAGAGATGCCGTAAACAAAATTTTCAGAGAAGAGCAGTGCGGCTTTAGAAAGGGTTGAGGATACATCGACCAAATTTTCACTCTTAGGTTAATGATTGAGAAGTGCCTACCTTTGGTCCTCAGTTTTATAGATTATGAGCAAGCGTTCAATTCTGTTGATAGAAGAACTTCAGCAAAGGTTTTATCCTTGTATGGTATACTAGACAAATACATTAAAGGGATTAGTGCTATGTACGAGAATAACACTGCCGCAGTTAAGGTAGGAAATGAGGTTAGCAGCTGGTTCTGTATTAAGTCAGGAGTTAAGCAGGGTTGTGTTCTATCCCACGTGATATGGATTATTTTGATGGATTTTGTTTTGAGGAGCACAGGAAAGGCAATGGGAGACCACGGAATACAATGGGGAGGAAAAAGTCTCCTGGAATTAGATTATGATGATGATTCATGCATTCTAGAGGAAAGTATGAACACAATGAATGACCTTTAGGGGATTTGCGAATTCAGGGTGCTAGAATAGGTTTGAAAATTAATGTTAAGAAGACTAAGTCACTAAGGCTGGGAATAAGCGAAGACGAAAAGGTGACGTTGGGTAATGAAAAGATTGATCAAGTGGGCAGCTTCACTTACCTTGGTAGTATTGTTGGTGGAGATGGTAGGAGCAGTGAAGATGTTAAAAGTAGAATAGACAAGGCTCAGGGTGTTTTTTCACAGTTAAAAAAAGTTTGGAAGAATAGGAAGATAATTCTTCAAATCAAGATTAGAATATTAGAAGCTACAGTGATGACAGTAGTCAAATATGGTTCTGAAGCATGGGCGCTTCGAAAAGCCGATGAAGATTTGTTACATGTTTTGCCAGAAGATTTGCCGGAGAAATTGCTTAAGGATTGTTCTGTGCACCCGGCTGACTGACCGTATTTCAAACAATAGACTGTACGAAAAATGTGGTTCAATACCGCTCTTCAGGGCTACAATGAGAGAAAGGTTGAGATGGCTAGGCCACGCTGTGCGGATGAAGGATGACAGATTGCCGAAGATTTTTATTTTCGGCCAACCGTCTAGGACTAAACAGAAAGCAGGTCGTCCTCATCTGGGTTGGGAGGATGTCATAAAGAAAGATTTAAAGTAAATCGGAACTTCCTGGGAGGGTTTAAAGAGGGAGGCTTTGAATAGATTGGGATGGAGCTTGCGTAGCTCTGTTGGCCTCAGGTGGCTTTGAAGTACCAAGGACAACGAAAATGAAATGAGATCGTTTAAAATGGTTAAGTGAAAACTTGTCCTGGTATTAAGTTATCTAGTGTCTAGTATCTGGTGTATCTTGTGTATTTCAGGGTCTTCACTTGAAGCACCGAGGACAGTGGCAATGAAATCTGATTGTTTGAATTGGTTAAGTGGAAACTTGTCCTGGTGTTAAGTTATGTAGTGTCTAGTATCTGGTGTATTCCAGGATCCTTACTTGAAATACAGAGGACAGTAGCAATGAAATATGTTTGTTCAAATTGGTTAAGTGGAAACTTTTCCTGGTGTTAAGTTATCTAGTGTCTAGTTTCTGGTGTATCTGGTGTATTCCAGGGTCTTTACTTGAAATACCGACAGGGCGGATCCAGGATTTTTTTTTCGGGGGGGGGGGTACTAATTTTTGACTCAGTTTTCGACTAATTTTACTGATTTTTACCTAGTTTTTACTAATTTTCGACTTATTTTCGTCTCGGTAAAAAATTTAGGGGGGGAGTTCAAACCGGGTAACCCCCCACCCCTGGATACGGCCTTGCGACGATACTGGCAATGAAATCTGATTGTTTAAAGTGGTTAAGTGGAAACTTATCCTGGTGTTAAGTTATCTAGTGTTTAGTATCTGGTGTATTTGGTGTATTCCAGGGTATTTTCTTGAAGTACCAAGGACAGTGAAAATGAAATAAGATCGTTTTAAATGGTTAAATGGAAACTGTCCCGGTGTTAAGTTATCTAGTGTCTAGTATCTGGTGTATTCAGGGTATTTTCTTGAAATACCAAGGACAATGACAATTAAATATGATCATTTGAAATGGTTAAATGAAAATCTAGATTACCGTATATAGCTGAAAAACTGGAAGGTGCTTGTTAACTATAGAAACCACACCAATATTTGGACAGCGTTAAGTAAGAAAACGGTTCTTACTTCATAATATGCAGAATAATTATAGCTAACACATATTGCATTCAGACCTGCTATTCTTTACCTCTGACCCCCCCTAATATGCAAATATATAACCCAAATTAGATGTCTAATTCAGTCTGTCATCCATCACTTGTTTTTCCTGTTCTTGTTTCGTCACAGTGATACAATTTACAGGCAAACGGGTTGAAACAAGGGAGCCGCATTGGGAGAATAGATGGAAAATATATAATTTGGGATATATATATTTGAACATTAAGGGGGGGGGTAAAGGATAGCACGTCTGCATGCAAAATGAGTTATCGACAATACTTATTATCTATATTTACACATAAGGGGGGGGGGGGGCTGGGTGTAAACTACAGTGGGTATACATGCAATTTTTTTTAGCTGCACTAATTATTATCTATATTTGCACAGTAGCGGGGGGGGATTTAAAGTATAGCGGGTGTGCATGCAAAATGTGTTAGCTACAGTAATTATTATCTATATTTGCACATTAGAGGGAGGGGATAAAGTATAGCCGGTCTGCAGGCAAAATTTGTAAGCAAAATATTTTTAATATGTAGGGGAGGGCAAGTTTGTCGCTTTTTTCAATTCTTTTCACCAGAAACCTTGCTTTTTGAGCCGCATTGGGAGAATAGACGGGAAATATATAATTTGGGTTATATATTTGCTCATTAGAAGGGGTGTTGGGGTAAAGTATAGTTTGTCTGCACACAAAATGTGTTAGCTACAATAATTATTATCTATATTTGCAAATTAGAGGGAGAGAATAAAGTACAGCGGGTCTGCATGCAAAATTGGTAAGTAAAATATTTTTAATATCTAGAGGGAAGGGCAAATTTGTTGTTTTTCTTCAATTTTTTTCAACGCTAACATAGCTTTTTGAAAATTGAATTATTATGATGTTATGTGGCGAGAAAATAACATGGACTTTCCTTAGATTTCTCGGAGCCAATTTGTAATGAAATGCCAAAGTGTGTTTCTTTTTTATATGAAAGTAAAGTGTGTTTGCTGTAACAACTGACAAAGGGACAAGTTGTGATTTTCGTACTGTTTTTGCAGAAATTCAAAACTGCAATAAGTCAGTTCGACAGTTGATATAAAAGAATATTTTTAGAGGTATGATGATACGAAATATACATTTTGCTATGTACCTTTGTGGACTATCCTAATGTCAATTATGAAATTTGATATACAACTTGCGATTGATGAAACATTACATCTTATTTCCGATTAATTAAAGTTATCCCCCCTCTGAAGAAATGTAGACTCTTAATTGCTGAGGTACTTGTTGAATATCACGACCACACTCAAGAAGTGAAGTTAGGTTAATCATAATGAAAAATACTAAAATATGATGAAACTATAATACTTTAATAAGAAAATTATGGAAACTACAACAGAGGATTATGGGAAGCAGGCCGCCCACATACGCATTATATTAAATACCTAACCTCTAACCACCTCTATATAATTAATATTTAATAAACATATCGTTGTTTTTCTCAATAAGACTAAGTTTATTATAATCTACTGCACAGACAAACCGGTTTTGCTCAGATCTTACGAATCAAAATTCTTGAGTGTGGTCAGGATATTTAACAAGTACCATTGCTGACTTTGCGAATTCGCAAAGAGGGGGATTTTGCAAAGCGCTTAAAATAGCCGAATTTTACTGAAAAAAATCGTAACAATTTGGATTTTTTGTGGGAGGAGAGATGAAACATTCCCTCCTTCTGTACGTGGGGATGAACTATTTCTCACAGTGTAGGATGGCATTATTTTTGTAGTTTATTTGTAGAGTTATTTTTGTAGTTTATTTGTAGAGTTATGACAGTTATGATACAGTTATGGTAGTTCTGCTTGATATCATTTTGTTACAATGGTCGGTATTTTCGCATTATCAGGGCCTCTCTTAAAAGTGAAGTTTGGTTAATGCTAATGAAATAAAATAAAATAGGATGACTATATAATAGTTTAGAAATAAATTTGGGCTATATATTTGTACATTAGGGGGAGGGGGGAAAGCATAGCATATATTAAATACGTAACCTAACCTAACCTATCCTAACCTAGGTACCTTCCCCCCCCCAAAACACCAAAGAACAACGCTTTAAATATCTTAAAACCACGCTATACAATGTATTTCTCTACTGCGGTGTATTGAATCATCTGGTAAAAACGGGGTTTTCATTGCGTCTTTCCCGTTTGACTGTAGCATCTCTTGTTGGACTTCTTTAGAGGGACCCATATAATGCGAAAGTACCCAATTGTCTTCTTTTTTTTCATTCCCCCTTGTATCCCTGGCCATGGAGCCTTTCGAGGGGGATTAGGAGTGTTGTGGTTGGATTGTATGTATTGATTGGATTATTCAATGTAGGCCTATTTTAATGTTTTTCTATTGATTTAGTGTTTGATTTAAACGGTATGTATTCCCCCTCTATTACAGGCCTAGGAGCCTTTGGGGGATTAGCACAATGTATTTTCTTGTATAATTAATTGATTATGAATAAATCTTATCTTATCTCTCTTATCTCTCTCTCTCTTACTGGTTAAACTCAATAAATCAGTCTCACAATATTTGAGGTGTTTGCTTTCAAAAGCGTCAATTCACGATTTTTTTGGGGGGATGGGGGGCATATCTTTAATGTCTAGGGGAAGTGCAAATTTGTCGCTTTTTTCGATTTTTTTTTTAACGGAAACACAAGAAAAAGGCAGATTTAAATAAAAATATACCCTAAAAAGTTGTTAAGAATCTAGGGGGAAGGGGGAACAGGCCCACCAATTGACGCCACCGCTTGATTCTGCTTTTTATTACAACTTGTCTGTCTTTTACAGCTGTATTTCACTGAAGATTGTCAACTTGAGGTTGACTCCTACTCAGACATGGCTCTCTGGGCTAAAGCGCAGCAATTACAGGGGGAATCCCTGCGGCAAGTTCATGCAGTTTACGGCAATCACTTTCCAATAGAAGTTCGGCACTTTCTGGCACCATGGATTGAAAACAAAATGCTGTATGTTCCATTATTCATAGTTGTTCCTTTTTTCGATTTGTTTTATTAGGCCTGAAATTCACCCCGTGCTCATTTCTTGGATACATTTGGGTTAAAGAGCGTCGGTGAGGGGAGGTATTTCCGTTTTTGAGACGATTCTTCTGATTAGAAAACATATATTTAATTGATCATAATCCTAGGGTATACCCTTTCAAGAAAAGGGGTATACCCTTTCAAGAAAAGCTGTGTCCCTAAACTAAAGCCATTCCGTTCAAAAAGGAAATATATGAAAAAAAAAGTTCCATTCTAGCTTATTTAAGCCTTTATAATGGTAAAGTTGGGCAAAATTTCTTGCAACTAATTAGAAATTCTTACAATTAACTCCTTATAAAAATTTTATTCCCTACATCCTGTATGCAGGATTTTTGTTTAAGGGGATTATTTTCGAGGGGAGGATGTGATTTTTGTTTCAAGAAAGCGTAAATAATTTGTTTCTATTATGTTTAAGAGGTACAGATATACTTGGTACTATTAAGATATTAAGATATTGGTACTATTAAGATATTAGATGGTACTATTAAGAGGTACTATTAAGATATACTTGGCAAAAAAAAAAAAAAAAAAAAAAAAATTGTTTAAGGGGATTATTTTCGAGGGGAGGATGTGTTTTTTTTTTCAAGAAAGCGTAAATAATTTGTTTCTATTATGTTTAAGAGGTAATGACTTGTCAAAAAAGAAAAAAAAAACTGTCGTCCTAATCCAGCACTTGAGACAAATGTGCACTTGAACGAGGCTTTCACCTTACTCATCTATCCAACTACCTAGGACCAAACAGTATAACCGAACCATCAACTATGCATATTTTTTACGTTTTTACAAATTTGATTTTTTTTTTGGGGGGGGGGGTCAAAACCCATAATCCACTTTCCTGGATACCACCTTGTCTGTACAATAACAAACATTTCTTAGCAATTTAAATATTTTTAATTTTTGGCATAATTAAAATGATTATATAAGCACGTTCGTCATTACGATAATTACGTAAGTTCCTTAAGCAGTTCCGTAAAATTAAGTAAGTCCTTACTATACATTAATTTCTTAAATAATTACAACAATTTCTTGCAATAATTTCTTTAAAAATATACTATTTCACCTTTCATCGCAAACATTATTCATTTTTTTTTTGCTGCTATTGGCTTTATTCGTCTTTAAATTTTGTAAATATTCATTAAAATTTTGATGTAAAATTATATCATTGCATATGCAAAGTTTCGCTAAATGAATATTGTTTACCCTTACCAGGATTTTCTCTACTGAATCTGACGGCTGAATCTGGCGAATGAATCTGACGGGAAAATGGAAGGGCTGAATCTGACGAAGTTTACATAGAAACCCGACGAACCATATTATATGACGAATCATAGGTCTGTCACATGAGTCAACCCAAAAATCTCGTTCACCCCCAATGCAATTCTAGTGGGCTTTCCCTGTAGGCAAAGCTCATATAATATGAACAATCTCAGGTGCCCAATTGCCTTCTAAGTCCTTTGGACATGGTCAGTCATAAATCTTTGAAAACTTTTATTTACTGTCTGCAACTGCCTTCAAATGGCTCATAAAACTCATAGACTATTTGAATTACCCTGATTCCATGCCTATCTAGCTGAGTTCTTCCCTAGGATGGATGACAGACTATCTATCAAGAAGTAAAGCGACATCATTTTTAGACAATTCTGAAAAGGGCTTATGGCGGTTTTACCTCTCACTCAGACTATATGTCTTCATTTTTTTTTTCAAATTAACTTCATCCTCATCTCTCTCTCAACTTCATCTCACAGTCCAACTTCATCTTCAACTTCATCTCACATTCCAACTTCATCTTCAACGTCATCTCAACTCCATCTCTAACTTCATCTCTCAACTTCATCTTCAAAGTCCAACTTCATCTCTAAGTTCATCTCTCAACTTCATCCTCACAGTCCACCAACTTAATTTTAATTCAAGTTGGAGTATCCATAGGCGCACAAAAGTCAGCCTCTTTTGGAGTTCGAGGGGCGTTTGGGGTCACTGTTTTTTTTCTGTAAAAGAAGCACGGGGAAAGAAGCCCTGTAGGCAAAGCTCATATAATATGAACAATCTCAGTTGCCCAATTACCTTCAAAGTCCTGTGGACATGGTCAGTCATAAATATTTGTAAACCTTTTATTTACAGTTTCCAATTGCCTTCAAATGGCTCATAAAACTCATAGACTATTTGAATTACCCTTACTCCATGCCTATCTACCTTAGTTCTACCCTAGGATGGATGACAGACTATCTATCAAGAAGTAAAGTGACATCATTTTTAGACAATTCTGAAAAGGGCTTATGGCAGTTTTACTTCTCACTTAGACTATCTGTCTTGGTTTTTTTTTTTGCAAATCAACTTCATCCTCATCTCTCTCAACTTCATCTCAAAGTCCAACTTCATCTTCAACGTCATCTCAACTCCATCTCTCAACTTCATCTCACAGTCCAACTTCATCTCTCAACTTCATCCTCACAGTCCACCAACTTAATTTTAATTCAAGTTGGAGTATCCATAGACTCTTTTGGAGTTCGAGGGGCGTTTGGGGTTACTGTTTTTTCTGTAAAAGGAACACGGGGGGGGGGGTAAAGTATGAAACAGTGCATTTTCAGATCATTATATATCAAGTTTCACAGGGAGCCTTCAGAGCAATCTTAGGGGGGGGGGTCAGTCATTGCCTATTTTGCAGCGCTGATTCTAAATAAAATTTTCTTTTTATGGAAGAATAATTTATGAAAATTATTTTTAAGCTAGCTTATTTCGTACAAGAATCACTCGCAGTCAGTACCCCTGTGTAATAATTTTCCCGTAACCATTTGATTAGTGCATAATTATCTTTTGCGTCCCCTAGGCTATTGGCATTTCCCTGCCTGATGGGACGGAACTGGCACTTCCACTCCCTGGTATTTTAGCTCTATTTTTGTGGCAGAAAATGGCACTTTGCTGTGACACGATCTCTTTCTTAACTTTAAATAGGTGCTGTGATAATTCTAATTCAAAATGAGCCCCCTCTTGACTATCTACGACCTTAGGTTCAGTAGAATCACTATTGGGAAAAAGAGGAAAAGAGATACAACATTTATACTAATCTGATTATACTCACTGTGATTTCTACCGAGTTGTTGATTATAAATAAGCATTTATAAAATTGCTAAAATATTACTTTCCTTAATTTTCAAGACTTAATTCAATTACGTTGTCTGCAATAACTTACATATAAATAGGTCCTTTTTGTCAACCTATTATGGCATTAAACTGACATTTAAGAGCCAGTATTCCGATTACTTTACGATTAAAACTATTTTTGAGTGATGTATCTTCTGATAAATCAATGAGTTTTTCACTTGCTTTTATTGACAGATTTGGAAAACACACCTTTTTTGCAACATTTTTATTGAATAATGCCTCTTTTTGATATTTTTATTGAAAAAATCGAAAAAAGATAATTTTCCCCTCCTTAGTTTTTGAAAAATAATTTTTGTCCGACTCCCACCAGTAGTTTTTCACGAGTTGACGCTATTAATGCAGGCCCTGGGTACTCTCACCAAACATGATTCACAAACAGTCCATTTTTGACGCGCAATATATACAACACAGGTAAAGCTTTTGTTGTATACGTGGTATTTTTCCATTGTATATGTATCATGGCCCTTAAAGTGGGTAGGAGGGGGGGGTTAAAGTCTTTTATTGAAAGGACCACATTTTTTGAAAATTGAGCTTGAGTATTTGCCTGGTTTTTAACGTGAAAATTCTATAGAAAAGGTATGATCACTGATCACGATATCTATGACGATCACTATCGACATCACTTGGTACTTACCAATTAGCTGGAACCCACGCAAGAATTCAAGTTTGGTTAATCCTAATGAAATAAAACAAAATATGATGAAAATATAATAGTTTAGAAACAAATTTGGGCCATATATTTGCACATTAGGGGGTGGGGGTAAAGCATAGCATATATTAAGTACGTAACCTAACCTACCCTAACCAAGGTACTTTTTTCCACTAAACCCCAAAAAACAAAAGTTTAAATATTGTAAACGCAATGACAAACCATGGTTTGCAATTCAATTCTGTATTGAAAGAAACGCGTATGAAAGAAACGCGTTGGACTTGTTTCTTAAGCATCTTCCGTGTTAATTATATCGCGTGGGTTCCAGGTATTTGACAAGTACCCATCACTTTATTGGATCATGCCTGCTGCGCCGAATCTTTGTGCATACAAAACCTGAAAAGATTTTTGTTTATATTGTTATTAGGATACAGAACTTAATAAAAGTTGCTTTGCTAGTCCCCTTAATAATTTTATAGTCCTTATATATATATATATATATATATATATATATATATATATATATATATATATATATATATATATATATATATATATATATATATATATATATATATATATATATATATATATATATATATATATATATATATATATATATATATATATATATATATATATATGTATATATAATAATATATAATATAGATATAGAATATATATATATTATATATATATATATATATATATATATATATATATATATATATATATATATATATATATATATATATATATATATGTATAATATATATATATATATATATATATATATATATATATATATATATATATATATATATATATATATATATATATATATGTATAATAATATATATATATATATATATATATATGTATAATAATATATATATATGTATAATAATATATATATATATATATATATATATATATATATATATATATATATATATATATATATATATATATATATATATATATATATATATATATATATATATATATATATATATATATATATATATATATATAATAATTTTATATAGTCCCTCCCAGTCCCCCTTAATAATTTTATATACTATCTGTTAAGTGAAATTAGAGACCTCTGAGTACAAATAATTAGAATAGGATGGTATTGAGTGTGAAGGAGTTGAGTCACCTGTTTTAAGGAAGCCTGAGCCGAGACTTTTTTATTTTTTATCTTGACACACCTATGGGCTAAGATTTATTTTCAAGACATTTTTTCATGATAGATTAAGGAAAAATGTCAGTAAAGACTGCACCTAAAACAAAATTTAAAATAATTTTTGTCCGACTCCCACCAGTAGTTTTTCACGAGTTGACGCTATTAATGCAGGCCCTGGGTACTCTCACCAAACATGATTCACAAACAGTCCATTTTTGACGCGCAATATATACAACACAGGTAAAGCTTTGTTGTATACGTGGTATTTTTCCATTGTATATGTATCATGGCCCTTAAAGTGGGTAGGAGGGGGGGTTAAAGTTCTTTATTGAAAGGACCACATTTTTTGAAAAAAATTGAGCTTGAGTATTTGCCTGGTTTTTAACGTGAAAATTCTATAGAAAAGGTATGATCACTGATCACGATATCTATGACGATCACTATCGACATCACTTGGTAATTACCAATTAGCTGGAACCCACGCAAGGATTCAAGTTTGGTTAATCCTAATGAAATAAAACAAAATATAATGAAAATATAATAGTTTAGAAACAAATTTGGGCCATATATTTGCACATTAGGGGGGTTGGGGGTAAAGCAGAGCATATAGTAAGTACGTAACCTAACCTACCCTAACCAAGGTACTTTTTTCCACTAAACCCCAAAAAACAAAAGTTTAAATATTGTAAACGCAATGACAAACCATGGTTTGCAATTCAATTCTGTATTGAAAGAAACGCGTATGAAAGAAACGCGTTGGACTTGTTTCTTAAGCATCTTCCGTGTACACTATATCGCGTGGGTTCCAGGTATTTGACAAGTACCCATCACTTTATTGGATCATGCTCGCTGCGCCGAATCTTTGTGCATACAAAACCTGAAAAAGATTTTTGTTTATATTGTTATTAGGATACAGAACTTTAATAAAAGTTGCTTTGCTAGTCCCCTTAATAATTTTATAGTCCTTATATATATATATATATATATATATATATATATATATATATATATATATATATATATATATATATATATATATATGTATGTATAATAATATATATATATATATATATATATATATATATATATATATATATATATATATAGTATGTATAATAATATATATATATATATATATATATATATATGTATAATATATATATATATATATATATATATATATATATATATATATATATATATATATATATATATATATATATATATATATATATATATATATATATATATATGTATATATATATATATATATATATATATATATATATATATATATATATATATATATATATATATATATATATATATATATATATATATATATATATATATATATATATATATATATATATATATATATATATATATATATATATATATATATATATATATATATATATATATATATATATATATATATATATATATATATATATATATATATATATATATATATATATATATATAATTTTATATAGTCCCTCCCAGTCCCCTTAATAATTTTATATACTATCTGTTAAGTGAAATTAGAGACCTCTGAGTACAAATAATTAGAATAGATGGTATTGAGGTGAAGGAGTTGAGTCACCTGTTTTAAGGAAGCCTGGGCCGAGACTTTTTTTATTTTTTATCTTGACACACCTATGGGCTAAGATTTATTTTCAAAACATTTTTTCATGATAGATTAAGGAAAAATGTCAGTAAAGACTGCACCTAAAACAAAATTTAAAATCGTCTTCTTGAATCTGAAAAATCATGAAATTACACTCTTAAGCAGGCACGTACGCAGGAATTTGTTTCGGCGGGCCCAAATCCTTCAAATTGCTTATTCTGTGAGAAGTATTAGAACATTATGGGAAAATAAAAAAAATCATGCGATTTCGGGGGGGGGGGGGTCTGGTGCCCCCTCCCCCTTGCGTACGCGCCTGCTCTTAAGTTTTGCTTTCAAAAAGCACAAAAATATTAGATATCAAATGTGGACAGTTGACACGGCAAGTAAACTAAGGGGTTATTTTTCAAATACCCCCTTAGTTTTTAGACAGTGAATTTGTTACCGGAAGGATGGATCGAGATCTTTTCTCCGGACAGTAAAGCAGCATACGGTGGCTATTAGCTTTGTGTTTTCCGATTTTGAAAAATTCGCTTAATTTTCAAGATGGCGAACTGCCTGACCACAAAACTATTTTATATATAATATATATTATATATCGTTTTAACTTTTAATATTACTCCTCGATTTCAGCTGAAAAAAAACAACTTTTTATTTATTTAATTTCTGTCAATGTTTCAAATCATGCCATGAAATCCCCTCCTCCCCCTGTATGAGCTAATTAAGGGTTTAGACCATGACAAATTGACTGGCTTTCTTAGCATTTGTATTGCCTGGCATTAGTCGTAAAAAGTAAAAAAAATGCATATATATATAAAAAAAAATTGATACGTAGATAGCGGTAATTCCTGGTAGTAGGCATGCTTCTGTGATGATTATTATATATAACTAGCGAGGTTTGGATTTATGTTTTATAATTTTCATTGCTGCCATTCAAATTGATTTTTTATTCTATTTTTAATTATTTTAGGCCCTAATTTGAGGTTTATTTGAAATATATTTATTTGAAAACCCGTCATACAAAAACAAGAAGAAGGAGCAGTAAAAAAAAAAAAATAAAAAAACAAAGACAACAATTAAACACTTCGCAACATAAAAAACAAGCAAATATACGAAAGAAACCAGAAAAAAAGGCTTCTAAGCGAACGAATATAGTATAAACACAAACATTTACTTTCTGATGTGCCCAATATCTTACCACTGCAAGATATGTCTCTAGTCGTGTGACAATTTAATCATTAAAATTCACATGACTTGTTGAAACGGCAGCACATGAATCAGTTATGCTATAACGAATAAACACCAACAAGTTTCGGGGCCGAGGCGTGAGCCGAAGGAGATAATTTGAGAAACGATAAAAGCACTATCTAATTCACATTAATATAAGAGCAAAAAAAATCTCCTAAACGGCGCAACATACTATATATGCTTATTGGAGGATTATTGTGCGGGGGTCACCACTTTTAAAGGCAAAAATGGCGCAAAGAGTTGCTATGCCACTTACTGGAGGGGGGAAGATCCCTCTTCGGCCCCCAAATTAGTGGGATTTCCGAGGTTACTCCAACGGTTCCGTATACAAACGTGATCGGATGGTCTATGGCCACATTTAAAGCCAAAGTTTACCGATAAGATTTCTAACTAACTATTTTAGATTCGACCTAAGCTGAAAAGTTAAAAGAGTACATAGTAAAAGAAAAGCTTACTGTAATCATTCCACGTTGTATAAAAGAACTAACTAAAAAATGGACTCTTCCTCCCAGCCCGCTGCCCGTGTGCTGCGCCGGGGGTTACTAGGGTGGTAATGAATCTTTGGACTTACTAATCTACTGGCCGACCTCCCTAACTGCGCAATTCTTTCCCTCGTGGTCTATTAAGCACGTATGCAGTTAAGAGGACCCAAAATGGCGTCAAAAAATAATAGGAAAATTAATATTTATTACTTAAGGAAGGAAAATAATTAAGGGGCCAAAAGAAATGAATCTGGGAGGGACATTTGTCTGAAAAAACTGGGACCAAGGGTTCCAACACCTCCCTCCTAAGATAAATGGCCCGTATCTCCGGTGGATTGGCTGGAAACTCAGACATAAAATCAAATCAAAATAAACACTAAATTTTTCTTCCTCTTGCTCCGGTCTTCTTCTTTACTTTCTTCTTATAGCTCCTGCCGTGCGAGGGTTTCTGCCTTGCCGAGTAGTGTGGGTTACTATGAAGTTTTCCTCGTTTATCAGTAGCTTTTCTTCCTCCTCCGTTGGAAATAATTGCAGGATGTTGTTTTCGGGACTCGAAGAAATTGATTGTGCACAGCACAATCAAAAACAAAAATTTTCTTACTCTCACGAATTTACTTTTGAGAGGAGCAGAGAATCAGTTTCTGGCACATATGATGATGCCAGCCATCGTGAAACATTGGCTGCGCTAGCCTCTTAATTTCCATCTGTGGAAACAACCCCACATCTCAATCAAAAAGTAAATTGCCCCTTGGCATAATTTCAAATAATTTAAGGCCGAAAATGCAAAGGCCTGTGAAAACGATAAGGGTACTGGGAATGAAGTAAAATTTTGAGCGACCCATGAATCGCCTTTTTTCTGGGTTCCCTCCCCTGGGATAATTAATATGCGTTGATGCGTTGAAGCTAATTGAAGATGAAACTTGGATACATCTGCCACTGAATACAATTTGCCGGAAATAATTGTCGATTCCCATGAAGAATAACAGCTATGAATAGGGTTACTGGACAAAGGTTTGGGTGAAGTATGAAGTGACGGGGAGAGAATATCCCCCAAGGACTCCAGATCAGAAAGGCAAAATCTCGGTAAAGGGATCACAACTTGTCCGCCAGTTGTGCATTGAGGAAAATGGCTACCTTTTGCGATTTCCCGCAGGGGATCTTCCCCAAGGGATTCCTCCCCCTCATAAAGGAACAAACCCTCTTTTGAGTTGATCAGACAAATATTAGATTACTTTCCCAGGTTTATCCATCCGACTTGACATTCAATGTTTCCCACCTTTCCCACACTCTGTATTAGGCCCTTCATTTCTCTTTTGTAGCCATCTTCTTTTATTCCCCATGGGTTTTTGACCTCTTTTTCCCCTTATTATCCATGTTTTCAAGGCACAGCCCATCCAACATTTTTTTGTTTTTCGCCACTGTAGGCTGAATCTCCAAATTTTGTCTTTTCTTTGCATTCCTCTTTTCGTCTCTACTTTTCTCAATTCTGTCATTCTCGCAAAATACTGTATCATCGTTAAATCTAATTTGAACTCCAGTGTGCACTATCATTTATTGCATAACTTCATTGTAGCTCCGTTTAATATCTCTTTTTTATCTTTTAGTCCTATTTTCTTTTGTATCAACATTAAATAAATCGTCATGAAATCTGAATTGGACTCTAGTGTCCATCTTCGACTATTTTTCTTTATTGTAGTTCCGCTTAATATCTTTCTGCTCTCTTTTAGTCTTTTTTATTCTTACCGCAGAAACAAATATTTCATCATCAAATGGGAATTGAACTCTGACATTTGGTTTTTCATATTCTACTAAAATCTCTCGAACTTACAGAGGAAAAGCGCGTACAATAAATTTCGTCTCATTTCTCTCTGGTACATCCGTTTCATTTTGTCCTATGCTTGTCCACTTCTCATATTCGTTAAAACGGTTTTCAAGTTTTCTATTATTGGCAAGTTTTTGAGAAAAATCAATTTTGTGTGTCTATTTTTCAATATTATGTGGTCTTATTATTTCCCCATTCCCTTTTTGTAGATTATTAGCATTTTGAACACGAGTATCATGTATTTCGTTTTTCCAACAGGGTGACACAGCCTTCCCATTTGTTTTATGGGCCGGTTCATCTCCCCCCGTAGTTAGCGAAGTATTATATTTTCTCGTAAAAGTGTTTAATGTTTGATAATTTTCGTTTTCTCCCAATTGATTCTTAGACAAATTATTATGGCTATCTGACAGCCTAGAAGTTAGTTGTGATAAAATCTCACTTTCTGGAATTCCCCAGCGGGCTTCTATTAGGCCTATCATGGTTCTTTTAAGCTCTTGGTGATATATCTCTTCTTTTTCTCTAGATATTTTATCATTATTCTGCTTTCGTTCTCTGGCTATTGTATTAGCCGCCTTCTTATTTTCCCTATCTCTTCTCTCTTCATTCATGAAATTCAATGTATGTTTTATCATATCTATTTGAGTGCTTTTTCGTAAGCCCCTGCTGGATCTCGATTTAACACTACTCCTTCTACTCGGACTACTTTGATTCCGTCTGTCATTATTTCTTCTTAATTCATTTTCTGAATTCATTTGTTCCATATCTGTACTATCTCTATCCCGCAACTCCCCTTCATTTGGCACAGCCTCTGAGGGATGAGTTCGTCTTGTTATTTCACATATTATTTCTTCCTTGTATATTTCGTACCCTCTCATTTTACCGCGTATACTTTTTTCCGATTATATTATCTCTTATTCAATTACTCAATCTTGGTAAGCTCAACAATTTGCACACGCACAAATTATGATACGCAATTACTATTGTGAATTATCAGCTCCGTGTAATGAGATTCAACAATTTTTCAAATAACTGGAATGTCTAGACTTCATTAGGGAATAACGACTTCTTTCACAACAAGCACTTTTAGGCGAGTGAAATATATCTCCGAAAAACGAATTAACAGGGGTTGGACGAGAAAATAAACTGAAAAACCGCACGAATATTCCACTAGTAAATTAGCTGGACTAAACTCAAACAGGAGAACTACCCTGCAAAACAAATCACGTATACTCCCTGGATACTCGTATTCTAAATATAATCTCCTCCTGGGCAGATTACTCAATAGAACAGGTGCTTCCCACCTTCCTTGTCCAATATGCGCACAAACTGACAAACTCTCCTAACTTGCCGTCCTCAATACTCTTATAACCTTCGTCACTGAAGATTATATCTAAGTCCGCCACTTCACTCAAATAATAACCAACTTTCACCGTTTTCTTATCTGTCCTTAAACCCTGTAATACTTTTAAATACTGAGATTCCCCCACTGTAAACTCAACTCATTAATTTCGCGTTATTCTTTTTTTATATTTTTCTAACAAGGCTATAGCCCATTATAGACCTTCTTATTAATTAATTGCGTATTTTTGTCTTTTTATATGCCACCACAATAGGCTACTGTCTAGGCCAAATTAATCGTCTCTTCGAAAGAGCAGAATTCTTTTATTATCAGATTTACTGATAGGACCTTAACTCGCTGCCACCACTTATTGGATGATTATTGTGCGGGGTCACCACTTTTAAAGGCAAAAATGGCGCAAAGAGTTGCTATGCCACTTACTGGAGGGGGAAGATCCCTCTTTGGCCCCAAATTAGTGGGATTTCCGCGGTTACTCCAACGGTTCCGTATACAAACGTGATCGGATGGTCTATGGCCACAGTTAAAGCCAAAGTTTACCGATAAGATTTCTATATAACTATTTTAGATTCGACCTAAGCTGAAAAATAAAAAGAGTACATAGTAAAAGAAAAGCTTACTGTAATCACTCCACGTTGTATAAAAGAACTAACTAAAAAATGGACTCTTCCTCCCAGCCCGCTAGCCGCGTGATACGGCGGGGGTTACTAGGGTGATAATGAATCTTTGGACTTACTAATCTACTGGCCGACCTCCCTAACTGCGCAAGTCTGTCCCTCGTGGTCTATTAAGCACGTATGCAGTTAAGAGGACCCAAAATGGAGTCAAAAAATAATAGGAAAATTAATATTTATTACTTAATGAAGGAAAATAATTAAGGGGCCAAAAGAAATGAATCTGGGAGGGACATTTATCTGAAAAAACTGGGACCAAGGGTTCCAACAATGCTGCAGAACAATAACGTTAAACAATCTTACAAGGATTAAATTATTATTACTATTATATAAAGCATATGAAAAAGAAAAACACAATATTTCACTGCTTAAGAGTGTGGGGCCAATCATTTAAATTCCCACCTATTTTTCTATTATGTTTCGCAGCGAATAGCGAACTTTCGCTATCCGTTTGGCGACGCCAACCTCTGGGTTAGCAGCCTGGAGTTTCGCGATAGCGAGCGAATTTCTATACCACGAAGACAGATGAAGCAGATACCTGGCGAAACGAAAGAAGATGGATCGACTTTTACTCTTGACAATTTTAATTAGGAGTTTGTAGAAGGGTGCGGTGCAGAGGATCTGGGGAAGGGCAACATCCTTATTTAGACTTGCTAGAAGATGTCAGTTGAATCGAAGTTTACAAGATACAATGGAAGCGTAAGCTGCTGAAATTCTACATCTGATTTGTTCAAGAAGAAGTTTTCGGGTATGTTGGATAGAAGACGCAATGGGTGGACCTAAATACATAAGGTGATCTACAGGTTGAACAGAGTTACATCCAAGCGTGATGGAAGGAGCAGAGGAATCTGATTTTCAGTTAAACAGGACAATATCAGATTTGGAGATAAAATTCATGCCCAACTATCTGATATTCCGCTTCAAGGATTCCAAAAATTTTGGTGATGCGTTTGAAGAGTTTGACCGAGGTCGAGAATGTTGTCAGCATAGCATACCAAGGAAAGGCTTAAAAAAGGCAAAATCAGTGAAGGTGGGCACAAGTCTTATGCTTTCAGTACATAGTTATTAAAGAGGTCGTGAGAGGTAACAGCTCCTTAACGGGTCCCTTTATTGACTGGGATGAGTTGTCCTCGCGGAATCGGGGGCATGCCTTTATCTGTTTTTTTTTTTCAGGCGGATGCGTAGTCTTGAATACAAATCCCGAAGAAACAAAAGTAATGGCCAGATCCAAACCCCGTTTACCAGCTTCCAGAAGAATCGCTGCATGGATAAGGGCGTCGAATGCACGTCTGACATCGTGTCTCCCCCAAAACAAGGCTTTCTCCAGACGGTTTTGTATCAATAGGGCATTTGTAATAGCGGTAAAAAGCGCCGGCCCACCTGGTACCTCGCTTAAATCCGAACTAGTGTGGAGGTGTATAGAAGACCTTTTCAAGTTCCCTAATAAATAGTAGGTCAAAGATCTTGCAAAGGGATGTAGCTGCAGTAATAGGGCAGAAATACAATGGACTTCATATGCCCCTTTTTTAGAGATAGGAGTCAGATCTCCGATTCAAAAATAAGAAGGAACCACACCCTTAGTGAAGATCAGCTGCATAAGCAGAGACAGATGAACCGTAAGAAATTTTCCCCCGTATTTCAAATGAATCGCACGGACCTAGTCAATACCAGATGAACGTTTCCATTTTAATTTTTATGATGGTATCTTCGACAGATCGGGTACTGACCACAAAACCGTCATCGGGTTGAGCATCCAGAAACCTATCCAGAGCTACTTCATAAGATTGCTCTATGATGGGATCATGGAATCTGGGGCAGAATACTCAGATTCAAAATATGCATACCAGCTCCTTCAGCTCTTGGAATGTCAGCTGAGGACGGTGGTGATGAAGGGGGTGCTGAGGAGGAGACAAATCGCGAAGACGTTTTGATGTACGTAAAATTAGACATTTTACGTATTACATGTGTTTCGCATTTATTATTATTTTACGTATTCCTTATTACATTTTACGTATTACCTTAACTATAGCAGTACTTGGAGACGCCTGAGAACCTGGTTCAGACAAATTACAATTAAAGTCTCCGATTACAAACTCTCAGATTAAAGTCTTCTATTACAGTTAAAGATCTTCGTGATTGGCTTATTTATGTATTTAAATGAATTTATAAATGATTTAAATGTTGAATGTCATTTCTTTGGTTTCGCTTACTCACTATTTTCGTTGACTTAATCGTATCCAGGATTTTCGTTTGAGAAAAGTATGCTAAAAGAATTTTTGCTCGGGGAGGGGGATTTTGTTCGAGGGATTTACGATAAGATTAAGTGTTCGTGGGAAAGGGGTTGTTTTTCTATAGTTTTTTTCTTACTTGCAACTTTACGGCCCGTTTTACGAGATATATATATATATATATATATATATATATATATATATATATATATATATATATATATATATATATATATATATATATATATATATATATATATATATATATATATATATATATATATAGTATGCTAAAAGAATGCTAAAAGAATTTTTGCTCGGGGAGGGGGATTTTGTTCGAGGGATTTACGATAAGATTAAGTGTTCGTGGGAAAGGGGTTGTTTTTCTATAGTTTTTTCTTACTTGCAACTTTACGGCCCGTTTTACGAGATATATATATATATATATATATATATATATATATATATATATATATATATATATATATATATATATATATATATATATATATATATATATATATATATATATATATATATATATATATATATATATATATATATATATATATATATATATATATATATATATATATATATATGGGGGAGGGGGATTTTGTTCAAGGGATTTACGATAAGATTAAGTGTTCGTGGGAAAGGGGTTGTTTTTCTATAGTTTTTTTCTTACTTGCATCTTTACGGCCCGTTTTACGAGTTATGGTCTTTCAGACCAATTTGGATTTCAGATACTAACAAAATTGATTGGCTTTCTTAGAATTTGCACTGCCTGGCATTTTGACTATGAGCACAATTGGTGTTTTGTGGCATAAAATGGCAGAAACTACTAGGTACTTTGCTCTGCCACAATCTCTTTTGTTGTTAAAACAAGGGCACTATACTTTACGCTTTCCATTCAAATGAACCCTCTAATTCTCATAAATTTGTTGCAATAATTACAAGTTATAACACAAATCTGATAATAGTTAGTAGAGTCGACTCTCGCTAATTCGGAATTCACGGGACCACGATTTTTCTTCGAGTTACGTATAGTTCGACTTACGCATAGTTCGGGTTATAAAGGTCATTCTACATAAAATTCGACTTATAAAGGTAAATGAGCTATAGAGGTAAGCTAAATGAAAATTTGAGTTACTGAGGTACATTGCCGCTAGATTTACTCCCTATGGCTAGTACGAAGTTAAGAATAACTTTATTAGTAGCCTTTATTACAGGCTTGACTTTCAAATGTCAATAATAAATTTAGTTTACTAGGAAATGGTCACCTGAATTTTAACCAAATCTGATACAAAAATATGGTAAATAAAATTAATGCATTTTATAGTTTACACGTTGCATCCTGGATACCGGGTTTCGACTAACAGGTCAGTTGAAAAAACTTCAAGACACAGAGCTAAACTTTGACTTGTGGTGGTAAAGCGAAAATTTTATGATGGCTTATCTACTGAATTTCGAGTTATAGAGGTAATTTTGGGGTGACCGACTTACAGTGGTAAAATGTAACTGCAAAATTATTTCGAGTTGTGCATGGTTTTAATCTTCGAGTTAGACAGGTTTTTCCAAGGGCAATGAAAATAATTTGAGATTTCAAGTTTTTAAGATTCGAGTTATCGAGAGTCTTAATTAGTTAGATTCATTTTCTAATTAGTTGTATTTAATTAAATTTTAATCATTTATATTGCTAATTAATAGCTATTTAAGAGTTAGAATTTCTTTTGTTGGTGTGTAGTAATTCAAGAAGCTAATAACCTTGTAATCATAGCTGCGCACAGGGTGATGGGTAAGGCTGGGTAAAAGGGACCCATCCTCCCAAGATTGATCAGAAGGAATCTCATGGGAAAAAATAGTGGCACACAAATTATTTTTTATTGCAATTTCCCCCCCCTATCTCGAGTAAAAGTTACTGCCCCGAGGTTAGGAAGATTACAATAAACAATTTCCCACGAAACACATTAACTTCAGTTGTCAGGTGCGGCGGAAAAGGCCTGGACTTGCTGCAACTTTAAGTTCCTACCCCCTAACAATTGCGCATGTGTACGCATTGGCTTGCAATTACATATGGAAGAGAAGAGGGTGCTTTTATGATAAACCCCCTACCGCTCAAGTTGTTCATTCATTGACGCATTATAGGACCGTTTTTTTGTTAGTTTATTTCAGCTTAGCGTGAGACAAGACAAAGAGAAGTGACAGAATAGATGAAAAATATTTAATTTGGGCTATATCTTTGCACATTAGGGGGGGGGGTAAAGTATTTTGGCAGTGTGAAGTTAGAAAGCAATTTTCACTACATAATATGCAGAATAATTGTACCTAAAACATTAGGCATGCAGACCTGCTATACTTTACCCCCCCCCCCCTGCTATACTTTAGCCCAAATTTTTTTCTAGAGTGTTATTTTTTTATCTTACTTTGGTATATTTTATTACGATTGAGCGCCAGAGAAACATTAGAAGAATATTAGGAAGGGGGTTTATTATGCAAGTATCGAGAAGAGAAATGAAAGAGAAGATTATGACGAAGAGAAAATATTATGTTAGAAACTGGACACCTACTGATTAAATCAGCCGTTCTGGTGGCGTCCGGGGCAAAATTAATTACAACCCCTCCCCCCGATTCAAATATAAGTAAAAAAAAACATAATCAAAGTGAAAAATTTGATCGAAGTGGGCAACCCCCCAGCCTAGGCTGGGGCAGCAGTCCCGGCTGCCCCCCCTCTCCCCACCTCTTTGATCGGGTCTGATCAAAGTTAATGTTATAGTTTAAAAGTATTATGGGAACTTAGATGTTTTGCCAACGCTGAATGTATAATTGCCATATTAAAAGAAAAACCTTTTCTAGAGTGTTTTTGAACGATGATTAATCATAACGATTGCTTTGTTGCAATAATTTGTTGGCGTTCCGGTTATTGTTCAGATGATGACCCCATGGCAACTGTTTTTACTGTATACAACCGTGAACATAGTTTTTTTTTTTTTTTTTTTTTTTTTTTTTGCGGTCTGCAACATATTATCACTTCACTGGTGATTGCATTACTAATGGTTTTTCCTCGAAATAATATTTGGCGACGTTTATCAAGGTGATATATATATATATATATATATATATATATATATATATATATATATATATATATATATATATATATATTATATATATATATATATATATATATTTATATATATATATATATATATATATATATATATATATATATATATATATATATATATATATATATATATATATATATATATATATATATATATATATAAAGATTATAAATAAAAAGATTAATATACACATGTTACTATATTATATGTATAGCACTAACCATATGGGAAGAGATTGGAGGACCCAATAATAAAATAAATATTTTATTTGAATAAGAAGTGCCTACAAATTCAGGAAAATTTAGGATTTTGAGAAGACCATGTCCTGCTCCACTTTATACGTTAAAATTTTAGTAGTGCTTTCCTGAAAACATTTTTTGTACTACATATATTGCCAGTTTTCTACAAATACTACCAGTAATTTAAGTTTTTTTTTTACTTACCGATATCCCTTTGTAGCATTTAAACAGAATTAAAAAAAAAGCAAATCATCAACAATGTGTTCGTAATAATATAGTACAATTATATAATATATAAATTACCTTTGGTAAACCTTACATATTGAGACAGATCAAAACTTTCAACTACTCCACACAGAACTTATATTTGTCTTACAATATGTGTGAAGGGCCATCTGAAAAACCTGAGGAGTTTTGACCAATAAATGCGTTATATTAGAGAATTTAGGCCCCTCCTCCTAGTTAAATTAGCCATTCTTTCTTTGGAGCTTCTCAACAAGAAGTGCTAAAAGTTTAAACAGTCTTTCCTTTTAATCTTCAGGGTGACCCCGTACAGAATTGCACTTGTCTATTTTTTGTCTATCGGATACCGTTGAAATAATGTACACCCTTTGAACCAAAAATCGTTGAAATCTAGCTTGATACAATGAGCTGAATAACCTTTTTAAGGATGGATATCGATCCGGATAAGGCTGAATATTTTCCTATTTTGAACATTAAAAATTTGAATTTTAGCTACGACGGACTGTAATAATAACCTTTTTAGGATGGAAATTGACCCGGAAAATGACTTTGAACATTAAAAATCGTTGAAATCTAACTTGATACGATGGACTATAATAATACTTTTTTTAGGACGAGAATTGGCCCGTAAAATACAGAACCTTTTCAGATTTTGAACATAAAAAATCGTTGAAATCTAACTTGATACGATGGATTGTAATCATACTTTTTTTTAGGACGGAAATTGACCCGGAAAATGCTGAGCATTATCAATACGCCGCCAATTTTGTGGAGACGTTAATCAAGGATCTTGATAATAAAGCTACCTCTTAAAATAGCGAACACTAAAAATTTTTTAACATTAAAACTCGTTGAAATCTAGCTGAATACTGTAATAATAGTTGACCCGGAAAATGAAGAGCATATTTCGATTTGAACATTAAAAATCGTTGAAATCTAGCCTGATATTATGAACTGTAATAATAACCTTTTTTTTTAGGACGGAAATTGACCCGGAAAATGCTGAGCATTATCAATACGCCGCCAATTTTGTGGAGACGTTAATCAAGGAACTTGAAAATAAAGCTGCCTCTATGGAGACGGAAGAACTCTTCTTGACCCGTATCAAGTTACAAGAAGCTGCCGAATATTTTAAAGTAATTTCTATTTATTAATTGCTTCAGTCAATTAATCCTTCACTCACCCCTCCCACTCCTCCGTGAAGAAGACTGCTCCGACCAGTACTTGCACTATCACCAAATTTTTAGGCTAAGGTAAAGGTGAAGAATACATCACTAGACTTTACAGTCCCTACTGGGAGTGTTGGTCTATGTCTATTGGCCATTCAGCCAGGAAGTGCGATGGGGCCAGCCATCCTGTGCTTTCGTACCCCCTTCATGATTACCTTCCCCAGATTTCTCGAGGTACTCGTTTAGAGCTGGATCGACTCTTGCCGAGCTTACAGAATCCCGCTACTGACCCCCACCCCCCTTTTCAAATCAAATAACTAGCAGCACTAAGCCTCAAACCTCTATCCTCACGGACAATGTATTTCAAGTCTAATGTTCCAACCTCTCGACTGTAAAGCCCTAGGGGCTTCCTCAAATTTCCTCAAAAGAAAAGTTGATTCTCTGAAGTCTTTCCGAAAATTGATGCTCGTGAAATCCCGAACGTTAACACCGTAAACCGTTAATATTCGTTAACGTTACTTGTTTTATGTCGATTCATAATATTCATAATTTCATAAGAAATTCAAAATTTCTTGCGTCCCCGTAAAACAAGAAGTCTTGGCTTGGTTCCATCATTTTTACAATACTATGTATAGACGCTTTTGCGGGTGATTTATTTTGTATTTTGCTGGTGATTTGGTTGTCTAGATGGTTGCAACCCTGGTACTCCTATGCATTTAATTTACCACACAATTGCAACACTTTACGAATTTAGACCGTGAACATTAACCTGAAAATCAAAAGCACAGTGTCAAAACATAACCTCAATGGTCAGTGGTTGCAAAATATGCAAAAACTATCGTGCCAAAAACAATAAATTAAGAAAATGACGTTACGAATTTGGTGTTCTTTTTCAGAAACTCTTTACATATGTAGACGCTTTTATGTATAAAAAAAAAAATTTATGTTTAAAAACATAAAAAATTTTATGTTTTAACAAGTTTTTTAAAGAAAAGCTAAGAGATCCATTAAACAAAAAATGAGCCAAATTAATGTCAAATAAACTTCCAAGAATAAAATAGCACAAATAACCATCAATAAATAAATGAAACCTAAAACGAACAGAAATTACGATAAATAACCGAGTCAAACTCAAAACGAGCAAAAATTAACGTAAGTAGGGCTGATAATCTCAATGCCTTGTCAAGACCAAAACATAATTAGCAATTTACCGAAAACAAAATACATAAAAAATGTTTTCACTTTTTGGACTTAATAAATAAAAAAATGTTAAAAATTTAAAGAATAAATATTAGTGTATGTATATTAAACTGACAATCCACGGTCATTTGTTGGTATTTTAGGAAAGTGCAAATTATGTCAAGTCCTAATGCGCCCTTTTCAAAGTTTCTACGGCAAATCCTTCTATGCGAGTGCCCAGGTCCAAAAAAAGTACATTGTGCCCACATCGCTCTTTACATCACTATTGCACTGCCTATGATAGTCTTTGATTGTATTGCTGTGTTTGCGTGATTTTTTTTGGTTGTTCTGTTGATTGCACACCCATTAAACAAAAATTGATTCCATAATATACGGGCAATTATTGTTATTTTGTTTAACAATTATTGTTTAACAATCTTGTTAAACGGGCAATAATTGTGTATCTGTAAATTTTTCCTAGAAAACGATACAATTCATTTTTCTGAAAATTGGTAAATTACTATTTTCTGGTGTGAAAAAAGATCCAGACAGGTCAAGAGTTTGGGAAAATTTGAGCCTTCCCAGCCCACTCAATATTTTTTTCTCATAAACCGTTTGCTTACTGAAATTAGAGACCCTCACAAGTTTAAAGTCCTGAGTATAAGTTGGAGGAGCTTCAAAACTTAATGTTTGTTGTCAAATCAGTTGATTCTGAGCTTTTAGTGAAAGACATGTCCGCTTTATTGTTGTAAAGTGAGTATCGGATTTTCGTTGTTCCACATTAAATGCTACGCATTGTGGCAGAAAAATTACAATAAAAATTTACATACCAGGGGGCCTGTATGCCTAATTGTTCGCCTTCCGGTGTAAAAAACGACATCAAAACAGTTTTCAACATATGAATAACTGTCAAATCAATTATATTGTAAATATCTAAGGATAAGTTTTATGTTGCTGGTGGACAGCAAAAGTATATCTGTATCATTTTTTATCTTATATTCTTTTTTGTATTTTTTTTTATATCTGTAGTTTGTTTTTATTAATCTTTTCAAGATTTCGAAGCTGGATTGTAATAAAGTGTTTATCTGAGTGTTAGTTTGTGTAAGTGTATCTAACCTCGGGTTGTTGCGTTTTCTGTTCTTTATAATATTTTCCAAATGCAATTCTACGCAACCCAATGATGCTTGTACGCGTTTTACCCCACGTTGTTCGCCATATGTGTGTTATTCGTCATATCTTATAATATTCTTCAGGTGCAATATCCATACAACCGAATGATACTTATGCGCGTTATTCGCTACGCTATTTGCCATATACGCGTTATTTATTATATATTTATGATATTCTTTCAGGTGCAATATTCGTTACGTTATACGCCATATATGCGCCGTTCGTTGTACCTATAATATTTTTCAGGTGCAATGATAATTATACTCATTATTTGCCACGTTATGCGCCATATACGTGCTTTTTATGTTTTTGAAGAAAAAAAAAGGTTTCTTAAAAGGGTTCATTGTATCTATAATATTTTTTAGGTGCAATATCTGAACAATGATACTTGTACGCGTTATTCTCAATATATGTGTTACTCGTCATGTATTTTATAAGCTTCTTCAGGAGCAATACCTACATAACCGAATGATGCTTATACACGTTACTCGCAATGCCGTTTGCCTTATGCGCGTTATTCGTTATATATCTATAATAAAGTTCAGGTGCGGTATTCGCCACGTTATTCGCCATATATGCGCTATTCGTTATATCTATAATATTTTAGGTGCAATATCTGAATAGCCCAATGATGCTTACACGCGTTATTTGCCATATATGTGTTACTCGTCATATCTTGTAAGATTCTTCAGGTGCAATACTTACATAACCGAATGATGCTTATACACGTTATTCGCAATGTTGTTTGCCTTATGCGCGTTATTCGTTATATATCTATAATAAAGTTCAGGTGCGGTATTCGCCACGTTATTCGCCATATATGCGCTATTCGTTATATCTATAATATTTTAGGTGCAATATCTGAATAGCCCAATGATGCTTACACGCGTTATTTGCCATATATGTGTTACTCGTCATATCTTGTAAGATTCTTCAGGTGCAATACTTACATAACCGAATGATGCTTATACACGTTACTCGCAATGCCGTTTGCCTTATGCGCGTTATTCGTTATATATCTATAATAAAGTTCAGGTGCGGTATTCGCCACGTTATTCGCCATATATGCGCTATTCGTTATATCTATAATATTTTAGGTGCAATATCTGAACAACCCAATGATGCTTATACGTGTTATTCGCCACTGTCTTGGGACGGAGATGGCTCTTGTGAAGCAGGCCGAAGGGGTAAGATGAATAGCTTTTTTAATTTATCAACGCGACTCATGTTAGCTTAATTTGGATTTCATGTTTTGTTTTTACTTCAATTCGTTTGATAACGATAGGATACGTTTTTGGAATATAAAAAACACATTAACATCAAATCCCGAAGTTTATTAAACTTGTATGGGCAGACATCACCCTTTACAAAACCCCACATACACAATTACTACCAGCCATCCTCAGTAAATACAAACAAAATACTAATACTTCTAGTAAAACTTAAATTTATCAGCCAGGTAAGGCCCACATACCTGTCGACACTTTTAATCCTCCAACCATCTTCGAAGCCTCGACAGCGGCTTAAGTATAGGGCCGTGATTCCCAGCGTGGGGTTTAGGCCCCCCCGGTTGGCCATGGCAATATTTTGGTGACTATACTTTAGAGCCTTAATTTTTAAAAATAAAACATTTTCCTGTGAATGACGTCACATTCTTATGCATTTAAAGAGCAAAAAATATACATGATAGTATTGCAATGACGCCATGCATTGTATAAAAGGTATTGCTATGACGCCATGCATTGTATTGCAATGACGCCATGTATTGCAATGTATTGCAACGTCATGTATTGCAATGTATTGCAACGCCATGTATTACAATGACGCCAGTATTGCAATGACGCCATGCATTGTATAAAGGTATTGCAATGACGCCATGTATTGCAATGACGCCAGTATTGCAATGACGCCATGCATTGTATAAAAGGTGTTGTATTCAAACAATATTTTTCATTAGTGTAAAATACGCCTAGAGGACGAGCCAAAAAAGATACCAAGTTAATGGCCTTTTAAGCTTCCTTCAGGTGAATACACGTACAATTTTGAATTAAAAAATTTAAATATCACAAGAGGAAAACCGGCATCAGGATTTTAGAAATGCCTGGGGGGGACATGGCCCAAAACCGGTTGGGAACCACTGGTATAGGGTATTTGCAATCAACTTTTAATGGGAGCCTATGGCTGGTTTGACCAGAGTATTCTTAAATAAAAATCTTTAAAAGACATTGGAAAAAAACCTTGAAAAAAACCCATTGAAATAAAAAAAAACCTTGGTTACTTTTGGTACCAACTTAATTGTGAGTATCTGTACCAGTTTTTACCTACGTATTCTTACCATTTTTCCGTTTTTCCCCCCAAATTTTACTAATCTTTGAAGCCTCAATTTCGGCTTGTAATATGGTTTTGTAATATGTGCAACATATTAAGTGTATGTGAATTAATCATTTACTAACATTTTAAGAAGCTTAATACATTTGTATATTGAATTAAGAATATTAATTTAACATATAGATGTTAATAATTTTGCTATTAGCATTTATATATTCTATTCTCTATTCTTTAAATAAATAATCTCTATTTAAATTATTTTCTTTGATTTTATGGTTTCTCTAAAACTTCATAAGTCTAACGCATTTATCAATTATTTTTGTTTGATGAAGCATTATATTATGATGTAGAAGATCAGTTAGGTGATCAGTTAGAAGATCAGTTAGTTTGTTACTCCTGATTCAGAGTTTCGAGTCCTTTGTTAGACTTTAGGGGAAAATAAATTGCTCTTATCATCACCTCGTAGGTTATGATAAGTTGAACTTAATAAATAAGTTGAACGTATCCCAAATAACTTGAACTTAATAAATAAAGGGCAAAATCAAATACGCTCTGGGAGATGTCTATGTGCTCTTGCTTGATTAGCAAAAAAATCTGATGATTATGGATTTTATTTGGTTGTAATTTCTGTTCATTTTCCGCGTTTTTTACTTTTTGGATTCTTGATTTGTCTTGATTTTGATTTTGGATTCTTGATTTTGGTTTTAATCGTATTTTGTGTTGGCTCTCCGTGTTTTCCTATGTTTTATCAGCTTGTTTTTTTCCGAGGTATCCCGTTCACATTTTTTGGGGAATTTTCTTCTAATTTCTCTGATAGTACTGAAGAAGAACGGCGATTATCCTCCCGAATTATGCCCTTTGTTCGTCCAATATTTTCACTGGCCTTAAAGAACCACATTCTTGATCTTTATTTCTTTATTATTTTTTTATAATTAAAATTTCAATTTTCCAATTTTGGTTTTTAGTTTTTTTTTCTGTTGGCTCTCCGCGTAGATTGGTTTTATCAGCTTGATTTTATCCGAGTTGTTGGATGAAAACATTTTTTTTTTGAATTCTTTTCTAATTTCTCTGATAACTAAAAAGGACTGCGGTTGTCCTCTTGAAATATTCGCTTTGTTCGTCCAATATTTTCGTTTGTCTTAAGAAATCCCATTGCTGATCTCTATTTCTTCATTTTTTTTCATTTTAACTTTCAATTTTCCAATTTCAGCTTCTATTTGTTTTTTTCTGTTGGCTTTCCATGTTGTTTGACTTACAGCTTGGTTTTATCCGAATTGTCTTATCCACATTTTGGGAATTCTCTTCTAATTTCTCTGATAACTAAAGAAGGATTGCGGCTGTCCTTTTGAAATATTCGCTTTGTTCGGCCGATATTTTCGTTTGCCTTAAGAAATCCCATTCCTGATCTTTATTTCTTCACTTTTTTTAATCTTAACTTTCAACTTTCCAATTTCGGCTTTTAGTTGTTCTTTTCTCTTGGCTTTCCGTGCTGTTTGGTTTATCAGCTTGGTTTTATCCGAATTGTCTCATCCACATTTTTTGGACTTTTCTTCTAATTTCCCTGATAGCACTGAAGAAGGGCGGCGTTCGCCCTCCCGAAATATTCACTTTGTTCGTCCAGTATTTTCATTAACCTTAAAAAACCCCATTCTCAACTTTTATTTCTTCATTTTGTTTTGTTTCGTTATTAACAATTTCTAAAATAAGGAAATTAAAGGACTTTTGAGCTTTACCTCATTTTAATTAATTTGACCTTGGTTATAAGTAAGAATCTTATGTAAAAATATTATAATATTACATTGTATATTATTTAGATTTTACATTTTAGATTTTAATATTATTTTAATATTACATCAATATTCTATTTAATATTTTACATTTAATATTTTATATTACATGTATATAATTACCTCATACCAAACAGAACTTGGACATTCAGAATAGTATATAACAGTAATCCTGCATTCTGTTTGTGCTTGAGATATACAGGACTTGTTAAAAAAAATACATGATAGGATTTATTTCTAAAACATAAACATTACATAGATAATTAACAATAAGCTTAAATAACACAACTTTAAAGAAAAAAAAAAAAAAAAAAAAAAAACAGAACAACAAACAACTTTATTTAAGGCTTCGTGGCCAAGACAGAATAAGAACTTGTTTTTTAGTTTACATTGTAATTTTTACATTTTATATATAGTAATATATTGTTTATAATTATACAATGTATATAATTATTCAATGTGAGTCTCTTTCGTTTATCTTTTTTTGTGTAGTGTTTGTGTTTTGCTCTTTATGTATGTATTTGTTTAAGTTTTAGTTTTCAATCCTCTTTGTTAAAGGCTTCCGGACGTGAAGCCGAAACATACTAGTCTTTTTTTTTTACCAGCTTTATCTAGCTTTGCAAATATCATATACATTTCATTATGCTGAATTGCGCAAGTGCTGAAAACGACGCTTTTTTTAGGTAATTGGCGCTTCACCTGTCCATCAAGTTATGTCACCCGCCCCTTGCCTGCCAAGAAATAATTTAGAGATAACTCAACAAATAGAAACGCTTCGCCAACGAACCCAAGAAACCGGCGAAAATTTGAGACAAATGGAACAGGAACACGAAGCCTTTGCCTTAGAATATCATGAGCTAACTAAAGTGCAAGGTAAGACGTGTAAATATATAAATTATATATATTTATATAGATTATTATATATATATATATATTATTATTAATATATATTATATATATAATAATTATAATATATTATTATTATTATATATATATATATATATATATATATATATATATATATATATATATATATATATATATATATATATATATATATATATATATATTATAATTATAATATATAATTATTATATATATAAATTATATATATTTAAATATATATTAAATATATTTATTAAGCATAGAACTTGTAATACATGTAAATAGTGTGTTATGCTTTATTACTCCCCTATGCTTTAGTGTTAAAAATTGTTTTTAATTTCATTGATTTATTTTTATCATGAGCTAAATATCATGAGCTGACGACGTGTAAACTTTTAAGACGTTTAAAAGAGAGATTACTCTCCTCTGCTATTGTGTTAAAAGTCCTGTTTTAATTTCATTGGTTTATTTTATCATGAGATAACGAAAGTGGAAGGTAATACCGTGCACTTTAAGACGTGAAAACGTTTAAGACGTGTAACACGCATAAAAGAGAGATAACTCTCCTATGCTATCGTTTTATAAATCCTACTTTATTTTCATTGGTTTGTTTTTATCGTAAGCTTAATATCTTTAGCTGACGAAAGTGCAAGGTAAGACCGTGTAATTTAATACGTGTAGCCTAACTGTTTAAGACGCGTAAAAAAGAAGATTCCTCTCTTATGCTTTCGTGTCGGAAATTTCGCTTTGATTTCAGTGTTTTTTTTTAACATAATATCATGAGTTGACGAAAGTGCAAGTTAAGACCGTGCGCTTTGAGAGGTGTAATTGTATTCTTTTATTCTTGTGACGTGCTTTTGCATTTATTTGAATTATTCCTTAAGTGTTTATGAGAAAGTGGACCCAAATGACCCTGTTTTTTTTTTATTACCCATTGTTGTTTTTACCCATTGTTCCTATACCGTATACCTGATGGGCTATACCAATACCTGATTCGCTCTTCCAATACTTGATTGGCTCTACCAATGCCTGATAGGCTATGCCAGATACCTGATTGGCTATACCAAATACCTGCTTCGTTCTTCCAATAATTGATTGGCTCTACCAATACCGGACTGGCTATACCATATACCTGATTGGCTATACCAATAACTGATTCGCTCTCCCAATACTTGATTCGCTCTACCAATACCTGATTGGCTATACCAAATACCTGATTCGCTCTTCCAATACTTGATTGGCTCTACCAATACCTGATTGGCTATACCAACTACCTGATTGGAGTCACTTAAAAGAAGAACACAACACCTGATTGGCTCTTTTGTATGAAATTTTGCACGAAGAATTTACACGACAAAAATTGTGTGAAAACTTGCCCGTAAAGGCCTCAATTTCCTCAAATCACAACACTTTACTGTAAACTGTCTGTTTATCTGTGGTACAATTAGCTCACTAAATTTGCTAATTAAAATTGCATTAAATGTATATATTTGTAGATTTGCTAATTAGATTACCTGATTTACTTATTAAATGTATATTATGTGTATTTATATTAAAATTAACTTACTCAAATTTAGGACAGGAAAGTTTCCCTTATTCTCATTGGTTCCGCTTCTTCGGCTCATACATGTAAGCCAGTCATTTCGTTTGTGAAACCCGTGTCAAAAAGAAATATCAAATCTTTTAAATATTCGAAAAGACTCGCCTTCTAAAACCTATTTGCATTATCCTTGCGAAACTTGGAACCCGTAAAAAAATCGGAATTTTTTTTTTCTAACAAGATTTTTGGAGGATCTGATCGTCCGTGTTACTGTGGATCTAACGCGGTCTGATCCTCCTTGTTACTGTAAATCTAACACGGTCGGATCTTGATTCACACGGTGTCGAGGCAGGGGCGGATCAAGGATTTTTTGAGGGGGGGGCAAAATAGGTTAATCCGATAAATTTGCGTTAGGAGCAAGTTTAATTAACGAAAATTTGCGTTAATTAAGTAAATTACACTACTTTATACTATGTTTAGGGAGGGGGCGCCCCCTAGCCCCCAGGATCCTCCACTGTGTGGAGGACAACTGTGATTTAAGGTCAAGTTTCAACTTAAAAGTTAAATTAAATTAAGAATTTAATTAATTTATGATTAAAGTTAAATCCAATCAGTTAAATTAAAGTATCATGTTTCTGTCAGTGTTGCCATGCTGAAGTGTGAAGACAAATCAACAAAATTAATTAGTTAAATTTGACAACGCTTTATGTCGGTAAAAACTCGATCATTATCAATCAGTGGATTCCTAAAGTTTATATATATTTTTTATATATATATATACATATATATATATATATATATATATTATATATATATATATATATATATATATATATATATATATATATATATATATATATATATATATATATATATATATATATATATATATATATATATATATATATATATATATATATATATATATATATATATATATATATATATATATATATATATATATATATATATATATATATATATATATATATATATATATATATATATATATATATATATATATATATATATATATATATATATATATATATATATATATATATATATATATATATATATATACATGAACGGATGCCTCAGGCTGCCAAAAATTTCATAGGTGCTTGTGGACGGCATTTTCATTAAAATTTGATTACTCGTTTTTTGGGATTTTTAAAGATACTTATGATTGTGTAAACTAAGACAGGCCTCAACCAGGAGCAATTGTCAGAAATTTCTGAGTGTATAATTAGCGCAACACTGACACTATATCAAATAAGCAATTACACGAAATAAAATTAGAGATGTCAAATCCTGAGCCCCCTGCATATCTGAATATCTGTTATCCAAAATTCCGCCGAAAACCGACGAAATAGGTTTAAATTAGATTCTTAGTGCCTTTTTTAAAATTTTTGTAGTCTTGAATTTTCTCCAATATCTTTTTTTTCTCCAGTCCATGGTCTGCGTTTGATTACATATATAGCTAAAATCTTGTAAATCAAGACAATACTTTTCATGTCTTACCCCCTCCTTATATCCAGTACAGGTTAAAAAATAAATACACCAAGTATATTTCCACTCATAAAAACCTAGTAAGTAAAATTAAAAAATTATCAAATGGCGTTAAACTGAATTTATCCCTTGCATAATCTGGGATTGAACCTGAGCTCGAAATTTTCTAGGCGCGAATTCTTTATCCACTGCGCTATAGCAATGTGTATGATTCGGATATTCATAACATGTATGAAATTAATCTAACTTGTCACTGAGATAAAATGACGTTATGTCCTAGAGAAATAACTATCACTAGAAATATTATGTCGCTCTTTACTATCACATTTAAATAACCAAATTCGGCATAATTAAGCCTAGAATTAGGGCTTTTGAGAAGAAAACTCGCTAAGAAAAGAATTTGTGCTTTATAATATGCAGACAAATTGGAATTAACATATTTTGAAGGCTCCTCCTCAATACTTTATCCCCCCTCCTATTGTGCAAATATATTGGGAGGTAAAATATATGTTAGATAATAATATATTGGGAAACGACCTGCATTTTGTTTGCGCCAACTTTTGGTTTTCCGGTCATCCACCATCCATAAAATATACTAGGACCGAGTTAGAGCTTGTGAATGATACAGACTCTGGTTCAATCACAGAGAAACTGGCAGCTTACCTGTAGAAAATATTGTTTCTCAAAAAAGCCCACCTCATTGGGAAACGACCTGCATTTTGTTCGCACGAACTTTTGTTTTCCGGTCATTCACCATCCATAACATACACTAGGACCGAGTTAGAGCATGTGAATGATACAGACTCTGGTTGAATCACAGAGAAACTGGCAGCTTACCTGTACAAAATATTGTGGCTAAAAAAAGCCCACCTCATTGGGAAACGACCTGCATTTTGTTTGCACGAACTTTCGTTTTCCGGTGATCCGTCATCGATAAAATACACTTGGACCGAGTTAGAACATGTGAATGATACAGACTCTGGTTGAATCACAGATAAACTGGAAGCTTACCTGTAGAAAGTATTGTGGCTCAAAAAAGCCCACCTCATTGGGAGACGACCCGCATTTTGTTTGCACGAACTTTTCGTTTTCCGGTCATCCACCATCCATAAAATACACTAGGACCAAGCTAGAACATGTGAATGATACAGACTCTGGTTGAATCACAGAGAAACTGGCAGCTTACCCGTAGAAAATATTTTGGCTAAAAAAAAGTCCACCTCACTGGGAAACGATCTTCATTTTGTTTGCACGAACTTTTGGTGTTCCGGTCATCCGTCATCCATAAAATACACTTGAACCGAGTTAGAACATGTGAATGATACAGACTCTGGTGAATCATAGATAAACTGGAAGCTTACCTGTAGAAAGTATTGTGGCTCAAAAAAGCCCACCTCATTGGGAGACGACCCGCATTTTGTTTGCACGAACTTTTCGTTTTCCGGTCATCCACCATCCATAAAATACACTAGGACCGAGTTAGAACATGGGAATTATACAGACTCGGGTTGAATAACAGAGAAACTGGCAGCTTACCTGTAGACAATATTGTGCCTCAAAAAAGCCCACCTCATTGGGAGACGACCCGCCATTTATTTGCACGACCTTTTGGTTTTCCGGTCATCCGTCATCCATAAAATACACTAGGACCGAGTTAGAACATGTGAATGACACAGACTCTGGTTGAATCACAGAGAAACTGACAGCTTACCTGTAGACAATGTTGTGGCTCTAAAAAGCCCACCTCATTGGGAGACATCCGCATTTTGTTTCAGAAGCTACATTCATATGATACATATTATGAATATTCAACTCAGACACCTTGTAACAGCACAGAAGATGAAGCCACGCCTCGAAAATTTCTAGTTGAGGATCAATCTCGTCTGATGCAAAGAAATACTAATAAAAAGAAATGTGTATGAATAATTTTTCTTTTGTTTTAGTTAGTAGATTTTTTATGTGGAAATATACTTGTAGTGTTTTTTTTTACCTGCAATAGATGGGGGGGGGTAAGAAATCAGAAATATTTTCTTGATTTACATGATTTTTGATGTATTTGTAATCAAACACGGATTGGACATGGACTAGAAGAAAAAGAAGATATTGGAGATATTTTAAGGCTGCAAAAATTTTAAAAATAAGTAATTGAGAATCTAGCTTAAATCTATTTTTGGTGGTTTTTAGTAAAATTCTGCATAATAGAGATACAAATATGCAGGAGGCTCGGGATTTAACTTCTCTGATTTTTATTTCTAGCTATTGCTCATTTGGTGTAATATCAACGTCGATCTAATTATACGCTCGGAAATTTGTGACAATTGTCCCTGGTTGTGGCATGTCTTAACTGATAAGTGGTTTGTTAATATGGCTTTTTGAAAGGTCGTTTTGATTTTGAGTTATTTTAGGTTTCTATTTTTTCTTATCTGAAGTCTAATATGGCCTTTACTTTTCTTTGAAAAACTTTTTTTTCGGATATTTTGTTTTTAATTAATTCATAAAATGATCTGGAACTGATTTAACTGACTAAAACTGAAACAATTTAGGTTGTTTGAAACATTTGAAAAAAAAACAGATTAATGTTTAATCAAAGAGAAATTAAGAGGTTACCAGTAGATAATATTGTGGCTTATAAAGCTGTTCCTTTTACTTCTTTATAAATTTCATAAAAAAAAGAACCAATCGTGTTTCTCATTCTTTTTACACGCTCCAAATTTAACATAAAAACAACATGTGTCACCAACTGACAAAAAGGTGGAGTTATTCATGTGATGAGAAAAAAGGGTTACATTTTGCTTCACAAAAGAACTTATTGGAATAAAAGCATACATTTTAACATGGAAGTATGTAATAATACTTTCTCTTTGTCTCTTTTCTTGGATTAACCTGGTAATATATAAAACCTTTGTCAGCCAGGCACTTACAGTTTTCCTTGGGAGGAGGGGAAGGAGTGCATTAATAAAATTATTCAAGGGTGGCTAAAAATAAAAAGCCAAATTTTACTTGATAATTCAAATAAGAGATGCTTAAATTCATTTTCTTATCATATTTTCTTCTCACTAGCCCCCAATTCTAGGTTTATACCGAAGTCGATTATTTCAAATGTGAAAGTAAAGAGAGACGTAACAGTGTAGTTATTTCTCTAGGATATGACGTCATTTTCTCTCAGAGACAAGTTACTTCCATATCATACATATTATGAATATTCAATTTAAATACCTTGTGACAGCGCAGTGGATAAAGCCGCACCTGGAATCTTCCGGGTTAAGGTTCGATCCCGGTTGTTGCAAGGAAGTTGTAACAGTATATCCACTAGCATAATTTTTATAATTTTAGTATAATTTTTTCTTCTTTTAGCCACTTTGTTTTGTATATTGAAATATACTTATTGTGTTAATTTTTTTGATATACTTAATGTGTTATATATTTAGTGTGTTAAGTATATAAATTTATAGTAAGTATATAAATATTAAGTATATAAATATACTCAATGTGTTAATTTTCTGAAACAGACAAACAAAATAAGTACAAATAACCTTTGCACTAAATTCTAATAATTAACCAACCACCAATATCTTTAAAAATCACGAAAAAACGATAAATCAATTTTAATAAAAGTGACATTCATAAGCAGCTATGAAGTTCTTGCAATAGCAGGGATCAATTAAGAAAAAAAAAACGTCGGTAAAAAAAAGGCAAAAATTAGGCTAAAAGCATTAGCATAGGCTTTAGCATAGCTAAAAGCATAAAAGCAGAAGAAGAAAAAAATGTTGGTAAAAAAAAGGCGAAAAATAGGCTAAAAGCATTAGTATAGGCTTTAGTATAGCTAAAAGCATAAAAGCAAAAGAAAAAAAAAGTTGGTAAAAAAAGACAAAAAATAGGCTAAAAGCATTTGGTACGAAACAGTTTAAGAAGGTGAAGCTTTCCTTTTAAGTTGTAGTTAACTTTGGGAATCCAGTGATTGTCAATGTTTAAGTTTTTACCACAGTATATAAATATTTGACAGTATGATCTTTCCCTATCTCACCCATTATAAAAAACTGAACCGAGGTGCGAGTGCTTCAGAGGACGTAAAAACATAAGCGACATTAGATCTTTTCACGGGTAGATAAGTCAGATTTCTCTTGAACGCGAAACTTGGCTTCAACGTTGGAACACTAAATTTCAAAGAAACTAATTTTAAATTAATTTATTCCAGTACATATATGAAAATCGGTAATTAATAGTGCAATTTTATTATTGGATGTTTTTAGGAATTACAAGTAGGTTTCGAAGTCTCGAGTTGGCTTCAAAGGCATTTTGAGAAAGTTTCTGCCAAAATATGTGTGACCACTGATGGCAGATCAAATGAGAGGAGCTGTTTGTACGCGCCAATGAAAAAGTATGTGGGAGGAGCTGTTTGTTCGCACCGAGAATGAAGAGCCAGAAATCATCTGCGGTGAACTTACTGCTAATTGTCTTTATACAGTGGTTTTCACAAACAAAGGCTCTGTCAAATTTTACTAATTAGTTCCTTGATCAATTTTCACGCTTCAACATGGCAACACTGACGGAATCATGATTCTGCTTAACTCCCCCATAATACTGCTCCCCCATGATACTGCTTAACTCCTCAACTCCCCCAAAAATTAGAAAAGCTTGGTGAAAGACTAATAAAACTAAAATGTAAATAAACATTTTTTTCTAGAAAACAAATACTATAAAATACTATTATGGGCACACTGATTTTCAGCACACCTCCAGCAACTTAAAAGGTTGCTGGAAATACTGTATCGGATATGGTTTACTGCACTTTCTTCAATATACCGCAAAAGAAGCAACACCTATTTTCTTTATCTGATGATAAAAAAAAAAGTTGATACTTGTATTGCTGAACAAATGTGCCAATGAAATGCCTCTTTAGCTAGAAAATACCCTTTGAAGAGGTGTCTTCCTTCTCAAATCTATTCCAAATTTTACAAAGAAACTAACTAGACAACGAAAGAGGGTTCGAATTTTTTTTATTGAACAAAATGGATATCTCAAAATTTTGATTGGATTTGTTTGGGGGAATGATGGGCGTGTAGTTCTTGAAACTGTTCATTTTTATTTGTTTGCAAATTTATGCTTAGCATGTGACCAGCGGCCTTTAAGAATAAATATTTGTTAGGTGCTTCAGATGTAATACCCTCTTTAATAGGACTGTCGTTTTGAATAAGTTAATTACTATACATTTACGTTCGTTTTAGGCTGTGTGTTTTAGGCTCGAGTGACGAAATTTAGGCACTTATGAAACGTCAAGAAATTTATTTTTATTTTTCTTAAAAATTTTTAAAAAAAGGTAAAGGAATTACATTTTGGACTCACTGATTTATAGAACAACTCCTGCAACTTAAAAAGTCTAACACATTTTTTTTCACTACACCACAGCAAACAAATTAAATCAGTTTTTTATATTTTATTGTCTTTATACCATATATCAGTATACCATAAAATCGGTATATATATCAGCATGGAAAATATCGGAGGGGAGGAGGGGCGTGTGCACTTGTGTTGGTCTCAAGTGGCTTGGCGCTGCAATGAGTTGTTATTAGTAGTAGAAGTACTGATGTAATCCCTTCACCCTTGTGTTAAATTACCAAGGAAAATGAAAATGAAATCTTCAAGAATATAATTCCTTGATAACCAAGAAAAAGAAAATGAAGTCCTCAGGAAAATAGTTCTTTATGAAGAAATCTCTATATGCAGTAACGCAGTTTTTGGTAAGCAAGTGTGTTCAGTTTAAGAACAAGACACGTGAGTGAAAAATTAGCAAACAATAAGGTATAAAGATCAAACATTGCAAGGTTTTATCTGCAATTTTTATACAATTCAAGTGGTTTTGGTGCCCTAAAGAGACCCTATATAGACCGTAGGTTCTATATATAGACCCTGATCCCGAAATAGATCCTAGGTTCTATATATAGACCCTGATCCTGAAATAGACCCTAGGTTCGTGGCCCCCAGCCCAAAATTACTTCATGGGTTTTATTGAAATTTTTATCTTTCTTTTAGCTTGTATACAATACGTAAAAAAATCCACTCATAAAATATCTGAGAGAAAGAGAAATACTATAAATTGTATTATCAGGACGAATCTTTGCCTTTCATAGTATAGGGACGGAGAGAGGCTGGGAAATGAAGAGATAGTTCCTGATGACCCCCCTCCCCTCCCCCCAAAGAGACAGTGGGTACTTAGAAAATTCATTTAAGTTCAAGTCGCAGTTCTGCAGCGTTACTAGTTCACGTTACTAGCATGTTACTTGAACTTTACTATTTTATAGCTAGCATTCAACACGTACAAAACAATCCACTCACGCAGTCACCGGACGTGGAAAAACAGCTAAGGGCAAAGAAGGATTCTCTGGCTCAAAAAGTCAATCAAAGAGTGAGTAATGCTTTTTCAAACGATTTTATTTAATTCTATATGTTAAGAGAATGAAATCTACTGAAAGCCAAAAACTCATTACAGGTACGACATTTACCTCATGCTAGTAACTGATGTTATTGTTAGCTTGAGTGAGAGGCAGGCGTGGGCTCGACAATACATTTTATAAATGAGATTTGATAGTATAAAATATGAATCTGAATTCCCAGGATTAAATGTGAATTATTAATAAAATACTAATAAAAGTAAAGTGTAAATAATTACTTACCTGCAAATACTCTAAAATAGTAGAAATGGATTTTCTTTTTCTTCCAACTTGAACCTTTGCAAACGTTTTTCATTTAAACACTAGTAACATGGACCAGTTAGGGTATATTTATGACTACCCAAGGAAGATTTTCTAAGTCATAATCGCCTCACGCTTGGAATTTTAGTCTTAGGAAATTTCTTCTTTTTTTTTTATTTAGCAGGAAACATTTTATTTTCTTTTACTTGTTTTACTTAATATTTTTTTTTATTTTTTTGTGCAGTTGGTTGAAAACCTTTACTTAAAAAATGTTTCTTTGTAATTGTACATAAGATTTTGACTATGATATTCACATGTTTCATCCTGTTTATGTGTCGGTGAAATATTCAGGTTTTTTTTTCTTTTTTTCTCCTTTTTTGCTTTCCTTTTTCCTTTTCCTTTTTTCATTTTTAACCTTTTATTTTTTAATAAAGTAGTCATTGCTGATAAACGAGTTTTTACTATATAGTTATCAAGATTCTTGTTAGTTAGAAATGTAATTTCCATTTTATATAATATGAAAATTCAAGTATATGAATATTCAAATATTCCTTTTGTGGAATATTTTAGCCATTCAAGTATAGCTAAAATAGCCCTTGCTGATAAACAGGTCAATGCATACAAACACAATTGTTTGTATACATTGAGGGGGGGGTCACCCCCGGTGATTACCCTCCCCGGAAAATACACCCCCCCCCCCAAGTAAAATACCCCCCCCCCCAAAAAAAAATACCGCTCCCCCTGCAGAAAATACCCCCCACTGGAAAATACCCCCTTTGAAAAATAAGCATTTCAAATTTGAGAAATTTATTTTAGTTATATATTTTTATTTCTGTAAGAGAAAGAAGTTTTGGTGCTTACGTATTATGGGCCATTCACTCAAGTTTACACTATGTGCAAATTGAAAACAAATCGGTGTCTTTGTTAGTTTTTTTTCAGCTTAGCGCGAGACAAGACAAAGACAAGTGACAGAATATCTGGGAAATATATAATTTGGGCTATATATTTGCACATAAGGGGGGGGGGTGGTAAAGTATTTGAACACACCAGTTTTTTATAGCACACCTAATAATAGTACTTGGAAAAGTACTTGGAAGTACTTGGAATACTTGGAAAAACGGTCATTGAAAAAAAGGGAAAAAAAAAAAAACTTAACACTTGGAAAAACACTTAAATGAACCATTACAATTACATTATATTGGGATTTTTTTTTCTTTTTTTTTTAATTAACAAAATTTCCGGATGCTTCGCTATTCTTCTGTTATTTTTAAGTGGCCAAACCGAGAAAGAATTGCTTTCTGACATTGTCCAAATGCTTTACCACCTCCCCCTCCCTTATGTATTTGGAGTATTTGGAATCCCTCAAGTATTTGGACAGTTTGAAGTCAGAAAATAATTATTTTTAGGTATGTAGCCACTAAACAATTACAGAAGAATAGCGAGGTATCTGGAAATTTTGTTAACTAAAAATAAAGAAAAAAAATTAAAAAATCCCAGTATAAAGTAAATGTAATGTTTCATCTAAGTTGTTTTTCCATGTGTTAAGGCGTTTTTCTTTAATCACCGTTTTTCCAGGTGTTAAGTACTATTATTAGGTTAATGTAGTCTTTTATGATGATCGCCGATCAAAGTTTGTTATTTGTGCCTTCCATTTGTTACTTTACTATGTTCATGGCCGTATATTTGGCTTCAAAATACACTTCTCTATCTATTTATCTAATATGCATAATACTTGTACCAAACACATTTTTTATGCAGACCCGCTATACTTCACCCCCCCCCCCAAATATGCAAATCTATAGCCCTAATTTATTTCTAAAGTAACGAAGAAACTAACGAAATAACTGGTGAGTTTTCAAGTTTTACACAGCGTAAACTTGAGTGAGTGGCACATAATGCACAAGTAACAAAATTCCTTCCCCCTACGGAAAAAAACACAAATAAAATTCTCTCAAATTTGGAAAGCCTTATTTTAACGGGGGGGGGTTTACCGGGGGATATTTTCCTTGGTGGGGGGTAATCACCGAGGGGTAACTCCGGCCACCGAATAAGTTGTCTCGGTGGGGGGATGATAGTCTATAAAACTATTTTATTGGGTAATTTCAATAAAAGGCACTCACAATCCAAAATAAAGAAATTTGTTCGAGGGGGCGGGCCCCAAGTTTGGTTCGGGCGAAACAATTTCTATGTTGTTGTTTATTTCCAGATATAACTATCGATCACAACTTGACAATCAATGAGTAATAAAAAAATTAACATTATTTTTTTTTATTGTTTAGTGTATTTCGAGAAATTTTTTTTTATTGAAATGTGTTTCTTTATATTTGTACTTAAAACTGTGATTATGATATTCACAAGTGTTCGAAAGGGCAAGAATCAAAGTTTTAGTTTTTTTTTACATCTAGTTTCTTTTCTTGGTTTTGCTCCGCTATTTTGGTTCTTGGATGCCGAAGACGGTTTTTCTACGCAGGAGAAATTTTCGAGTTTTCTTGTTTAAAATCCGTGTTTTTTTAGTGTTTTCTTCCTTTTTTATTCTCACTTTCACTGGTTTTAGAACTATTTATTTGCTATTTTTCCTTCTTTCTTTGTCAAGGCTGTTTAGTTAAGCTTTAGATCTTAAAATCGTACTTAAAACTGTGATAATGATATTCCCAAGTGCACAAAAGGGCTAGAACCCAATTTCTGTTTTTTTTTTACTTCTAGCTTCTTTTCTTGGTTTTGCTCCGCTATTTTGGTTCTTACATGCCGAAGACGGCTTTTTTGCGCAGGAGAAATTTTCGAGTTTTTGTGTTTAAAATCCGTGTTTTTTTTAGTGTTTTCTTCCTTTTTTATTCTCACTTTCACTGGTTTTAGAACCATTTATGCGAGTTTTCGTGTTTAAACGCCGTTTTTTGTGTGTTTTCTTCTTTTTTTCTTCTCGCTTTCACTAGTTTTAGTGAATTTTTCCTTTTTTCTTTGTCAAGGCTGTTCAGTTAAGCTTTAGATCTTCTACTCTACTAATAGTTCTAGTGGAATTATTTAGAAATGATTTACCATGTAAAATTTGATTTGTTATCGCACAAGAGGCTTCTTACACAGGGTTGCCATCCGGTGACAAAAAAGTCGACTAGATTTTAGTGGTTTTTGGGTTGATCTAGTGATTTTCTTCAATAATCTAATGATTTATATGCAAATTTAGTGATTTTTTAGTATTAGCAGTAAGGGTGATAAATCACTAGCAGTAAAGGGTAATAATCTTTCTTCAATAATCAATATTCTGACATACTCAGAACGAAGCTGCAACTGTGTCATCGTTTAATACTCATTGCTGGTTGGTTAACATTCATTATTGTAGTTTTTTTTTTTTTTCTTTCAATATCAAGAAAACACCAGGGGGGTCTTATGCTGGTCAGACTGGATATTACCCCCCCCCTTCTTAGAGTGCAACAATTGACAAATTCTTGTATCTAATCAGAAAAACAAAATGCATTTTTCTTTTTTTCAAATCTTTTTTCCACTTTCAAAACATCTTTTTGTCCCATCCCCAGAAAAACCTCTTTCTTTAGGGTCTTGTGTTTGGATACTTTATTAGACTAATAGTTTAAAAGGATACTGTTCTATTAGATATAGCAGGGGAATTTACTCTCACATGTCTAATTGAAAAGCAGGCTGAAATGGATAGTTTAAAATGCCTTATTTAAAGTAGGGATGTAGACCTTTCAATCTTATTCTTTACATGGCTGAAGAGATAAATAAATGGTCTTAAATGTTTATCTTCTTTTCTTTTCGGATTAAAATTCAAAGATAGATTAGTGTAAAGCAAAATTATAATTAAAATTATTAAGATTAAATTATATTAGATTAACATTATAAGATATGTTAAATTTTATTAAAATATTAAATGTTTTATTTATTGGATATTAAATATTTTATAAAAACATCAAAATTAAAATTATTAGAAATAGAGCAGAACATGAGGTTGCTAGCTTTGCAACAGGTTTCTTCGCAATTCTCACTTTTAGGGTGAGTGGGCAGATTTAAACCTGGAACTTTCGTCACCCCTGGGTTCAGGCTCGGGAACTTTGAGATTTACGAGTATATAGACAATGTTCATTGTGGTTTTTCGCTGATTTTATGTTGATATTAGATACTGTGTGACCTTAGATTGCAAATGTTCCTGTTTGCGAACAAATTGAAGTAAGAACTACTACTACTAACAACTCACTGCAACACCAAGCTCTCTGTGGCCAACATAGCTAAAAACTCCTCCAGCCCAATCTATTTAAAGCCTCCCTCTTTACACCCTCTCAAGAAGTTCAAATTTTCAATAAATTCTTCCTTAAGACCTCCTCTTACGCCAACGAATGCCAGTTCTGAGCTCATTTGGCTTCGGTTCATGGTTGGTTCTGTGGTTAAGTTGATCAGGAAATTCAGAGTGGCTATGTCAGATTTGATTTTCCGGCTCATAGGTTTGTCCTCCTCCTCCAGCCCAATCTATTTAATGCCTCCCTCTTTACACCCTCTCAAGAAGTTCCAGTTTTCAATAAATTCTTCCTTACGACCACCTCTTACACCAACGAATGCCAGTTCTGAGCTCATTTGGCTTCGGTTCATGGTTGGTTCTGTGGTTAAGTTGATCAGGAAATTCAGAGTGGCTATGTCAGATTTGATTTTCTGGCTCTAGGTTTGTCCTCCTCCTCCAGCCCAATCTATTTAAAGCCTCCCTCTTTACACCCTCTCAAGAAGTTCCAATTTTCAATAAATTCTTCCTTACGACCACCTCTTACGCCAACGAATGCCAGTTCTGAGCTCATTTTGCTTCGGTTCATGGTTGGTTCTGCTGTTAAGTTGATCAGGAAATTCAGAGTGGCTATGTCAGACTCGATTTTCTGGCTCTAGGTTTGTTCTCCTCCTCCAGCCCAATCTATTTGAAGCCTCCCTCTTTACACCCTCTCAAGAAGTTCCAATTTTCAATAAATTTTTCCTTACAACATCCTTTTACGCCAAAGAATGCCAGTTCTGAGCTCATTTGGCTTCGGTTTATGGTTGGTTCTACGGTTAAGTTGATCAGGAAATTCAGAGTGGCTATGTCAGTTTCGATTTTCTGACTCTAGGTTTGTATTTTAGGGAAAAAGCGACATGGGGGAGGAGGTAAATTTTAGAGCTGGGTTGTCCAGGCATGATACTAAATACGTAATTTCTTGTATTTTATGCCATTTGGGGAAAGAAGAAGAAACAGATATTTGGAAGCGTTAGAATGAAGAGTGGTCCTTGCAGTTGTCTGATGTGGTTAAATATGGTGAAAAATTTGTCGCATTTTCTGGGATCATGTGAAGGGTTTAGGGGTTTTGAGTAACTACATTTTTGAAGTTGATGAAGGGAAGAGTTTTGGATGAAAAAGCTGTTCGGGGATAGGTTTTACAAATTTAAGGAGCGTGGGGTGGTTTGTTCCTGAGGGTGTTATCAACCAGGAGGGATTTCGACGATGGTTATGTTCAATTTTTTTTTTTTTTTTTTTTTTTTTTTTTTTTTTTGTTGTGGCCATGGCCCTGCAGGGCAATGCGTGCCAAATATAGATGCTTTAAGGGTGCACGTCAAAATTAGTTTTAGTCAAAGTCTCACTGCGTAAAAATTGTTCATCATTGTAAACTGCAGATTCTTTGATGTATTTTCTTCATTTGATTTCAATTAAAGCCTTATTAATGCTGCCAAATAAGGGGAAATATCAAAATTTTCGAATAATCATAGGCACCTCCCAAAACTAAGAAACTTCTTTCGATTTGTCGAATTTTCTTTTCCCTATGTTGTTTGGTTATATTTAGAATTTCCTTTTTTTTGCAAAATATGTTTTTGTTTTCTGTTTTACCACTCACATGCATAGTTGAGAAATAGTACTATATACCTACTCCTGATAGACTCATGATACTCATGAAAGAATTACCTGTGTCAGGAAGGAATAATGTTAAAAAAAACTGTATTGAGAACTGGCATTGATCTCAGGCTCTCCTTTCTCTTAACTTTTTTGAGCGAGAAATTGTAGCATCATGCCTTTTGAATTATCGGAGCAGAAATGACTCGGTGCTTAAAAATGATAACTGGACTCATTGTCTTTTGATATCGGCCAGCCGTATGTGTGTCTGTTATATCTACACATATACGTGTTTCTGTGTAAGGTGGTATAGTTATTTAAAAAAGCTGGGGCTTCTCAGGGAAAAAACATCAAGTCAAATGTGTGCTATGTCAACAAAAATTGAACTTGACTTGAATTCTTGTCGTTTTAGTTAGTTGTAAGTGTCAGCGTTAATTCTAGCTAATTATCAATTTCTTTGGAAGGTGGTTGAGTTACTTAAAACACGTGCACTTCTGGCCGAAAAACACAAAGACACCGTAGTTGGTATTGGCAGTCTCCAAGGACGGGTCCTTGACGATGAACTAATACGCTGGAAGAGAGAACAACAACTAGCTGGAAATGGCGTCCCTTTTGTTAATTCTCTCGATATTATTCAAGAATGGTAAGTCTTATTAACTTTACTTTCAGATAGTAATTCTGAGGGCCGAGCTCAAAATCATACTGACTAAGCGTTCACTCATTCATATATATATATATATATATGGGCTATTTGAATAATCTGGCGGCCTTGCCCCTAGTCAGACGTGGGTCATGTCTTCTATTGTAACCTTCTAACCTTTAATTAAGTCAATGCAACTGCTTTGACTCTTGATGATTTTCTTGATGATATACAAGAGTGGTAAGTCTTGTTACCTTTCTTTTAACATTTTTGAGTTCTGAGCTTTTACTCATATTTACCATGCCTCCATATTAAAAAAAAATAAAAAAAATGTATACGTGCCTGGAGTTCAAATGAGAGAAAATGCTCAGGGGTGGGCTAGCCAACCCTGTATACATATCTAGAGTTCAAATGAGAGAAAAAGCTCAGGGGAGGGCTAACAACCCCTGTATGCATGCCTGGATTTCAAAGGAGAGAAAATGCTCAGGGGAGGGCTAGCAGCTCCTGTATACATTCCTGGAGTTCAAATGAGAGAAAATGCTCAGGGGAGGGCTAGCAACCCCTGTTTACATGCCTGGATTTCAAATGAGAGAAAATGCTCAGGAGAAGGCTTGTAACCCCTATATACAAGCCTAGAGTTCAAATGAGAAAAAATGCTCAGGGAGGGCTAGCAACCCCTGTAAACATGCCTGAAGTTCAACTAACAGAAAATGCTTAGTCCATGTCTCGGATGAAGTTGAATTTAAGTTCGAGACCCTTGCTGCTGAGCCTCCCATGTGGAGAAGGCTGAAGACGCTCTCCACGCTACCACGGTATGAAGGTTCAGTAAGTTAAGCAAGTTAAGCTTGTGGTAGGTACATGGTCATGCATACCTACCCGGAATAGGAAAATGAGATCTGACTGAGTTTTGAAAGAGAAAAATGCTCAAAACTGACAATTTTCTTGGTTTTACGAAGGCTAAAACTCTATCTTTATTGTGGCTTTTGAAGCGTAGTTGGTCGAGTGAAAACGGCTTTTCGTTCACTGAGTTTGACTTTTCTTGCAAAAAAGCCAATTCACATGCTCCTGATTTGCCTTTTGAGGCTGAAAAAAGCACCAATGGAGATTGAAGCTGCCAAATAACATAAAAATTAGAGGTGACCTAGCCTGAAATAGCCGTAGTGAAGACCTGGTTTTAGAAAAGTGCTGACATGAGAAAATGTTCGAGCTCTTGATCCATTTTGTATGATGCTGACTATTTTTAGAACTTTTAAGATACTGTCTCTTACATAAGAAAATTACTCAAAACTGACAGTTTTTACAAATTTTAAGATAAATTTCCTAGATGAGAAAGGTATTGTTTGGCGTTGACTATTTTTAGAATTAATTAAAAAAACTTTTTCCACAAAATAAGTTTTTCAAAGAGAAGGGAAGAATTCCCTTAAACCTAATAATAGCAAAAATGAAATTGAATTATCTGCCAAGCTTGAAACTAACACAAATCAGCACCGATAAATAAATGAAACCCAAATCAGACAGGAACTACAATAAATAACCGAGTCAAACTCAAAACGAGCAGAAATTAACATAAGTTCGGCGTAAAACCCCTATGCATTCCCAAGACCAGAACAAAATTTGCATTTTACTGAAAAAATATAAAAATTTTTACTTTTATAACTTTAATAAATCAAATTATATTAACATTTTGATTACTAAATATCAGTATATGTATATTAAACTGACAATGCACATTCATTTGTATTTTTTCAGTAAAGTGCTAATTTTGTTCTGGCCTTGGGGAGGCATAGGGGTTTGAAACATTTTTTAAACGTAGTTGAAAACATAATTTCAACTACGTTGAACAAAATGGCTATCTCAAAGTTTTGATTGGATGTGTTTCGTGAAATAGTGGGCGTGGAAGGGGTGTTAGCCACCTTCCAATCACTTTCGACTATGAAAAAAGGCACAAGCCACTCCAATTTCCAATTGAATGAGCACTTTCCCAAGTTTCTACGACAACTTCTTCGATACGAAATGCCCTGGTCTAAAGGAAAAAATTAATAAATAATACATTGTGCCAACATCGTTCTTATATGCCCCCCAGGGCATAAGTTAAAACCCTTGCCCTGAGGGTTTTGGGGAAGTGTCCTCCTCTTTACTTAGTCCCCGTTTCTTGTCTCGTTCTCGAGTGTCCCCGTTCTTTACTTAGGCAGCGCAATCGCGCTGCCTATGATTTAACAGCTTTCTATATAAACCTTATATGACCCCAGGGCATAAATTACAACCCTTGCAATGAGGGCTCTGAGGGGGTTATCATTCTAAAAGACCTAATTTTCAGAACGTTCAACTACGTTGAACAAAATGGATATCTCAAAATTTTGATTGTATGGGTTTTGGAAAATGGTGGGCGTGAGAGGGGCGTTAGTCGCCATCCAATCACTTTCAACTATTAAAAAAGGCACTAGCCCTTTCAATTTCCAATTGAATGAGCCCTTTTGAAGTTTCTACAACAACGCTTTCAATAAAAACTTTATATGCCCCCAAGGCATAACTTACAACTCTTACCCTGAGGGCTATGGTGGGAGGGGGTTGTCATCCTAAAAGACATAATTTCCAGAACTTTCAACTACCTTTAACAAATAGAATATCTTAAATTTTTTATTGGATGTGTTTGGGAAAATGGTGGACGTGGGAGGGGCTTTAGTTAATATTCCATTACTTTCAACTATTAAAAAAAGGCACTAGCCCTTTCTATTTCCAATTGAATGAGCCCGTTTGAAGTTTCTACTAAAACATTTTCAATAAAAACTTTATATGCCCTCTGGGCATAACTTACAACCCTTGCACTTAGGGCTCTGAGGGGGTTATAATCCTAAAAGACAAAATTTCCACTACCCCTTTCAATTTCAAATTGAATGAGCCCTTTTGAAGTTTCTACGACAACGCTTTCAATAAAAACTTTATATGCCCCCAGGGCATAACTTACAATCCTTGCCCTGAGGGCTGGGGGGAGGGTTTCTCATCCTTAAAGACCTAATTTCCAAAACTTTCGACTACGTTGAATAAAATGGCTATCTAAAAATTTTGATTGGATGTGTTTGTGGGAATGATGGGTTTGGGGGGGGGGTAGTTGCCCTCCAATCACGTTTGACTATTAAAAAGGGCACTAGCCCTTTGAATTTCCAATCGAATGAGGCTTTTTTGAAGTTTCTACGACAATGCCTTCTATAAAAACCTTATATGCCCCCAGGGCATAACTTAAAAACCTTGTCCTGAGGATTTTGGGGGAGTATCCTCCTCAAAAACATATTTTCCATCTGGAACAAAATGGCTATCTCAAAATTTTGATTGGATGTGTTTGGGGAAATAATGGTTGTGGGGGGGGGGGCTAGTTGCCCTTCAATCACTTTCGACTATTAAAGAGGGCACTAGCCCTTTTAATTTCCAATTGAATGAGCTTGTTTTGAAGTTTCTACGACAACGCCTTCTATAAAAAAAAACTTATATGTCCCCAGGGCATAACTTAAACCCTTGCCCTGAGGGTTGTGGGAGTGCCCTTCTCAAAAACATATTTTCTATCTGGAAATCAACTACGCTGAATGAAATGGCTATCTCTAAATTTGGATCGGATGTGTTTGGGGGAATGATGGGCGGGGGTGGGGGGCTAGTTGCCCTCAAATCACTTTCGACTATTAGAAACGGCACTAGAACTTTTAATTTCCAATTGAATGAGCCCCTTTTGAAGTTTCTACGACGACCCCTTCCATATGAAGTGCCCTGCTCTAAAGGAAAAAAAAATAATAAATGATACATTGTGCCAACATCGTTCTAATATGCCCCCGGGGCATAACTTAAAACTCTTGCCCCGAGGGTTGTGGGGGAGTGTCCTCCTCAAAAACATATTTTTTATCTGGAAATCAACTACGCTGAAAAGAATGGCTATCTCAAAGTGTTGATTGGATGTGTTTGGGGGAATGATGGGCGTTGGGGGGTAGTTACCCTCCAATCACTTTCGACTATTAATAAGGGCACTAGCCACTCCAATTTCCAATCGAATGAGCCCTTTTTGAAGTTTATACGACAACTCCTTCGATACGAAGTGCCCGGGTATGGAGAAAAAAAAAAAAAAAACACATTGTGCCCTCATCGTTCTTTACTTAGGCAGCGATATCGCGCTGCCTATAACTTTGAAGATCATATTTCTTAAATAAGAAAAGAACTCGAAACCAACTGTTTTTACAAGTTTGAAGATAATATTTCATAGATGAGAAAGGTGCTCACCCTTCTGAAGAAAATGATCAAGTTCTTGATCCACATTGCATGGTGCCCATTATTTTTGGAAATTTGAAGGATCTCTTAAATAAGAAAAATAATCAAAACCAAATGAAGAAGATTATATATCCTAGGTGAGAAAGGTGCTTGCACCTCAGAAGAAAGTGCTCAACTTCTTGATCCATGCTGCGTGGTGCCGACAATTTTTAAAACTTTGAAGGTAATATCTCCTCAATAAGAAAAGTACTCAAAACCAACTGTTTTGACAAGTTTGAAGATAATATATCATAGGTGAGAAAGAAACCTCAGAGGAAACTGCTCAAATTCTTGATCCATGTTGCATAGTGCCAACTATTTTCAGAACTTTGAAGATAATATCTCCTCAATAAAAGAAGTACTCAAAACCAACTGTTTTTACAAGTTTGAAGATAATATCTCCGAGATAAGAAAGGTGCTCGTACCTCAGAAGAAACTACTCAAATTCTTAATCCATGTTGCATTGTGCCGACTATTTTCAGAACTTTGAAGATAAAATTTCTTCAATAATAAAAGTACCCAAAACCAACTGTTTTTACAAGTTTGAAGATAATATCTCCGAGATAAGAAAGGTGCTCGTATCTCAGAAGAAACTGCTCAAATTCTTAATCCATGTTGCATTGCGCCGAGTATTTCAGAACTTTGAAGATAAAATTTCTTCAATAAAACAAGTACCCAAAACCAACTGTTTTTAAAAGTTTTAAGATAATATCGCCGAGATGAGAAAGGTGCTCGTATCTCAGAATAAACTACTCAAATTCTTAATCTATGATTCATTGAGACGACTATTTTCAGAACTTTGAAGATAAAACTTCTTCCATAATAAAAGTACCCAAAACCGACTGATTTTACAAGTTTGAAGATAATATCTTCGAGATAAGAAAGGTGCTCGTACCTCAGAAGAAACTGCTCAAATTCTTAATCCATGATGCATTGTGCCGACTATTTTCAGAACTTTGAAGATAAAACTTCCTCAATAATAAAAGTACCCAAAACCAACTGTTTTTACAAGTTTGAAGATAATATCTCCGAGATAAGAAAGGTGCTCGTACCTCAGAAGAAACTGCTCAAATTCTTAATCCATGTTGCATTGTGCCGACTATTTTCAGAACTTTGAAGATAAAATTTCTTCAATAATAAAAGTACACAAAACCAACTGTTTTTACAAGTTTTAAGATAATATCTTCTAGATAAGAAAGGTGCTCGCACGTCAAAATAAACTGCTCAAATTCTTAATCCATGGTGCATTGTGCCGACTATTTTCAGAACTTTGAAGATAAAATTTCTTCAATAATAAAAGTACTCAAAACCGACTGTTTTTACAAGTTTGAAGATAATATCTCCGAGATGAGAAAGGTGCTTGCACCTCAGAAGAAACTGCTCAAATTCTTAATCCATGTTGCATTGCGCCGACTATTTCAGAATTTTGAAGATAAAATTTCCTCAATAATAAAAGTACTCAAAACCAATTTTTACAAGTTTGAAGATTATATCTCCGAGATGAGAAAGGTGCTCGCACCTCAGAAGAAACTGCTCAAATTCTTGACCCATGTTGCATAGTGCCGACTATTTTCAGAACTTTGAAGATAATATCTCCGAGTTGAGAAAGGTGCTCGTACCTCAAAAGAAACTGCTCAAATTCTTAATCCATGTCGCATTGTGCTGACTATTTTCAGAACTTTGAAGATAAAATTTCTTCAATAATAAAAGTACCCAAAACCGACTGTTTTTACAAGTTTGAAGATAATATCTCCGAGATGAGAAAGGTGCTTGCACCTCAGAAGAAACTGCTCAAATTCTTGACCCATGTTGCATAATGCCGACTATTTTCAGAACTTTGAGGAATATGTCTCCTCTCAATAAGAAAAGTACTCAAAACCAACTGTTTTTACAAGTTTGAAGATAATATCTCCTAGATGAGAAAGGTGCTCACCCTTCTAAAGAAAATGCTCAAATCCTTGATCCATTTTGCATGGTGCCGAGTATTTTTAGAATTTGAAGATAATATCTCTTAAATAAGAAAAGTAATTAAAACCAAATGTTTAACACTATATCCCCTAGATGAGAAAGGTGCTCGCACCTCAGAAGAAACTGCTCAAATTCTCAATTCTTATTACACAAAACCGACAATTTCCACAACTTTGAAGAAACTCATTTAGGTTTGAGAGGTAAATGTTGAGTTCTTGATCTTTCACCATGTCTAGTATAATTTTCTAGTAATTTCTCTTTAGCTATAATTTCTCTTTACGGTATTCATATCTGTAGTCTCGGATTAAAAATAATTTACAATCGGTCTGAACAAAAAAAGCCTTTTCAGTTCCTTTAAGCCTCACTTATTATCGAAAATATTTGCATTCCTTTGGCTTCTAGGAATCTGATGTTTATCCACTTGCCATTATTTGATAATTGGTTTAGATTTTGAAGGAGATAGAAATTGTCATGTTTATTTGACCGTGGTTTAACGTGGAGCATAGTCACAAGTATGCAAGGTTGGTGGCCTTGTCTGAGGCCTTTCTCCGTTAATCATAAAAAAAAAAACTTAACAACCTAACAACTTAATTGTCTTAAGATTCTAGTTTCTCTCAAAGAGAATGGAAAACAAGATCACCAGCTATTTAATATGGGAGATAGAGATGAAGAACTATTAACGCTACTTGTGGCGTAGTGCCACTGGCGACCTCATGAAAAAATAGATACTTTCCATGAAAGTTGGGTATTTGAGATGATTAAACCATAATGCGATAGGATTAAAGCTGAAAATTGAGTCTGCACAAACTAGACCTGGGGTAACATGGGAAAATTTTGATAGGTTAAGTAGGCTAGTTGATTTTAAGATCCTAGGCCTACTGGTGTAACATTTTACAGTTATGGCATACCTGAAGGATATATCGTAATGAAATACAACTAGTAACTCTAGATTCCTTATTTTATGCTTCTTTTCAATACAATAGTCGTTATCCTGACAATGCACCCCCCCCCCCCTAATGGATCCATGCATAGCCCTAATAATATATTTGTTCGTTGTGGTTTTCATGTTTTGATGCGTCGTAGAAAGGCTAAATCCTGTGCAGACTAACAGACAGTTTAACCTGGGTGATTGATTGAATATTCGATATTAATAGTAATAAAAAAACTATTTTAGATGATTTAAACATTTGAATAGTAATGGAAGCAAACATGATAATCTAATTAATATAAAGAGACAATAAAGAGACTATATATTGTAAAGTAAGAATTTCATTGGTATTTTCGAAGACCGCACTGCCTTTCCATGACGTACAAATAACAGTTCAATAGAGACAAATCCTTTTATTAGACAGCAAAAGCAATAACAAAATCTCTGAATATTTCGAGCACACACACAGTGGCCGTCCTCAGAAGATAAAACTATCAGATATGTGCTGAGGACGGTCACTGTGTGTGTAACCGAAACATCCAGAGATTTTGATGTTATTTTCACTGTCATTTGTTTACCACTGAGATCCTTGACGAAATATCTATTTTTGTTTGATGATTCGCCACTTGATTTCCATATTGAAAGAATTTTATACAAAAGAAAGTGTTGATGAAAACAAACTGCAATTTTTTTTCAATGTTATAATGATAAAAGAACTGCTTTAAATATATTTGTTCTTTGCAAAATGTATCATGTTCAGAAAAAAAAAAAAAAAAAAAAAAAAAAAAAAAAAAAAAAAAAGTCATTCATTTCAATGACTCGATTTCGAAATCGTTGTACAATTGATTGGATATCGAACTTCCTCTAAGACTTACAACTTTTATTGCTTATATTGCGTATGGTCCCTTTTACTTTTGTATTCATCCGGCAAGACTTTTGAATAAAAAAAAATAATAATAATAAAGAGTTGTTTTTAATAAGAAGATTAATGAAAATTTATTGCGTATCAGACAAATTAAATTGAATTGATTTATCAAAATATGATGGTATATAAAAGAACTTCTAAAACTTTTGGGCGTTGTTTTTAATGTTTTAACGATAAAAGAAAAAGGATTAAAATACATTTTGTTTTCAGTAAAGCGTATCATATTCAGTAAACAAATCTTTAATGTCTGGATTTCCAAGTCTCGCATAATCGTATATGGATCTTACTTTTAAATTTTCCAGTTTTAGTGTTAGTATTGTATTTGGTCCATTTCAAAATTCACTTTATATCCTTATTTAAAAGATCTTTATCACTCAGAGTTTGAAGTACAGTTCAGATGCCTTTGAGTTTGGAATTTTGTAAGGAAAGAGACTAATTTTCAAAAGAAGCCGTTTCTGTGCTCTTCAATGACACGTGGAATTTCGACTTCGTACTAATCAATATATCGAATATATCAAAGCGGATCAAGTCCATTTTTGCCTTATCCCAATGTAGCTGAAACTCAGTATTTCTCAGATTATTTGTGAATTAATGTGTTAAGATAATTTGAGGCTGCTATGGTCATGTGAGGCAAAATAATAATAAAAAAAACCCACCACAGGGATATTCAGAGGTAAAACCTCTGCCCCCCTGAAATCCTAGATTTTCCTAAAATTCTGCGCACTTTTATTGAAATATTTAATAATATTTGTTTTTTATTAATATTGGACCTTCCCTGACGGCTAATTACATCCCCGCCCTCTGTTTTTTTTTGTCAATCCCTTACATTTTGGAAGACACTATTTTTTGTGTTATCATTCAATTACATTAGGACCCCCCCTCCTTCCGTCCAATATTATCTAAAGCTCCTTATTAGTGGGTTTAATTAGGGCCGAATGAATTCTGTACCTTAGGCAGCATATGGACGAAATATGGATAGTAGATTTTGCCATGTCTTGATTCATTTAAGACCAACACAGGGACAGAGACAGGTTTAAAACTTCTCCCCCCCTGAAATCCTAAGTTTCCGGAAGTTCTGCGCACTTCTTATTGACATTTGCAATAGTATCTGATTCTATTTGTTATTGAGCCTCTCCAGATGGTGTAATAACCCCCCCCCCTTTCCCTCTGGATTTTTTTGCCCTTAAATTTTGGAATTCTTTCTGTATTATCATTTAAAAACACAAAAAATGGTTTGCCTCCCCCCTCCTACTGATAATAGCTAGAGCCCCTTCTTAGTCGGTATAATAAGAGTCAAATGAATGCTGTACCTTATGCAGCTAAATTATGTTTTTTTTTTGTATTTTTCATGTTCATCACCGACTCCAAATTATTAAAACTGATTTTTTCCTTCTTAAAAACAGACAATTCTTTAATACAATTGTTGTCGCCTGCACATCGCGCATACGGCAAATTAGATAAATCTTTTCGTAATCAGTTGCTCCACCATTCCCGTATTTTTTGGGGTGACCTAAAAAAAATCAACTGACACCATTTTTCTAGCTGAAAAAATCAGCTAGAAAAGTCCCACATGACACCAATAAAATATTAATGGTTGATGCACTGTCGTTCTGGAATTTATTTAGTCGAGAAAATGTTGTTGGTTTTTTCGCAGAGATTGTGGAAATATATTTAGCACAAAAAAACTCTAGCAATCGATTTTGCTGTCTGGAAAACTTAATTCCTGTCTTCCCGTATTTTTTGGGGTTTCCCCAAATTCCACCGCAAGAAAAGATCGAAATTTTAACGATTTATGTTTTGTGTTAACGCTCGTGTGTTTTCAAGAGTTAATTTTGGGGAAATTTAGGAGAGCCTAATTTTCTTTTTGAGAGATTCGGGGAAACTCCGATTTTTTCGGGGTTTTCCCTAATTCCCCCGAAGGAACATTTGGCTCTCCAAAAAATCTCTGAAAATCACCATTCAAAATATTTTAACCATCTTTGTTGCGTATTAACAGGCGTGTATTTGCGGGCTTTATTTTAGGGAAGATATATAAGAGCCCAAGAATTTTTCTGGTTTCCCCAATTTTTTATCAAAAGAAAAACTTGGCTCTCCCAAATATCACTCAAAATTACCGTTGAAAACATTTTAACGATCTGTCTTTCGGGTTAACACTCGTATATTTACGAATGTTGTTTTAGGGGAGATTTAGTAGAGCCCAATTTCCTTTTTTGAGTTCGGGAAGACCTCCAAGAAATTCACGTACTGTGGAAGCAGTGTTAAAAGTTCACTGATTCCTGTTTTGGTATTTTTACAATGGGAAAACAACTTTTCATAGTTAAAGGATTCAAATTCTATATATACTCCCATTAGAATATTTTATGTGGGGTCAGGGGTGGTTCATTAACAGATGCTTTGATATTGTTTTCTGCATAGTATATACGTATATTTACGTGCATTAGAATTAGTCGAGTGAGTTTTGGGAGGAGCATAAACATATTAAGAACTTAGATTCAATGCCATATCTAAGGGGGTGTGTTACTGGGTTTAACCCCCCGCCCCTCCCTCGGAAGTTTTTTTCCTGAAAAGTAAAAACGTAACAAAATGCATATAACCAAATTTTTGGGGAAGCATAAACAAATTAAGAACTTTGATTCAATGCTATATCCAAGAGGACGGGTTACTCTGTTTACCCCCCCCCCCCCCGAAGTTATTTTTCTGACAAGTAAAAACGTAACAAAATGCATATAACCAAATTTTTGAAGTGTATTTTTTTTTAAATTTTAAACCTCTTCCCCCCTCTCGAAAAAAGATGCTGGATGCGCACTTCATTAGACTAATAACTTTTTTTTTTAATTTGGTTTTATATTCAATGTCCTGAAACTATTTGTCCTTTAAAATCATGCGTATTTTGCTGCTCTGATATTATCGTACGATAATCGTATTGGAGAATGTAGTCAATTTTAAGATGTCCCTGCCCATGGAGAATTTTTTTTCCAAAAAGGTTTAATAACTTGGATATTTTTGTTTTGTCGAAAAATTAAGAGTCGAAAAATTAAGAAACATTTTTTCTCGAAAGTTTTTAAATTAAATTAAAATTACGATAGATATGCATAAATGTGACATCGAGCAAGATCTTACTGTGATAAAACTCAAAATGATGACTCAAAATGATGACAAAGTCGATGATTTATTGGAGGGATAGTTGCCCTCCAATCACTTTCGACTCTTAAAAAGGGCATTAGCCACTCCAATTTCCAATCAAATGAGTCCTTTTCCAAGTTTCTACGACAACTCCTTCGATACAAAGTGCCCGGGTATGGAAAAAAAAAAAATTGTGCGCGCTGCCTATGATACCTTGGAACAGATCCACCACACCCCAACGCACCATGCGTAGTTCATACTGTGACTGTGATAAAACTCATCATGTGATCTTACTGTGATAAAACTCAAAATGATGACAAAGTCGATGACTCTTTTTCTCTGCTTTCAAAATTAGCTTTTTTAGATCTTGTCGAATGCCACAGCCATTATATTTGAGATTTCGATAATAAGTCGTCGAGATATCATATTCCTCTTACTTTATTTTTCTAATTTGTGTTTGTTGATTTGTTACTATATTATTCGTATTTATTTCCGAAAAAAAAAAGTTTAAAATTAACTTTTTCTAAAAAAAAAAAAAATCGATATTTCTGTACTTACGAAGTCTATACACAGAAACTGCGATATGTGAGGTGCAGATGTTATTTTTACATCTGCACCTCAGATGTACCTCATGTTCCTCACCTCAGATTTACATCATGCACCTCAGATGCAACAGAATATTATTTTAAAAATTATTTTTTATGATATTGGAGCTTTTTATTACTATAGGAAAAAATTAGGCTCTTGGATCTTTCAGTATCAAAATTTGGCCAAAATATTCTTACCATTTCTTCATTTCTAAAAACTTTCAAATTCTCTTACCATTTTGAAAAAAAAAGTTCTTGGAACTTTCAGTATTTATTTTCATGTGTGAAGTATTGTCAGGGATAATTTGGCGAAATTTTGCCTAATTTTTCTTACCATTTCTTTATATCTAAAAAAATTACATATTTCCTTAACATGGCGAGTAAATTAGGCTATTTGAAATTACAGTATCTATTTTCAGGTGTGAAGCCTTGTCGGAGATAATTTGGCAAAATCGACAACAGATAAAAGATTCTGAAAGGCTGAGAACTAAATTTGCTATTGATCCACCAGGGTCAGTGGATATTCTGCCAACTTTAAACACACAAATTACGCAGTTATTATCCTCTTTGGTCACTAGGTAAGTTTGGTCACTAGGTAAGGTCACTAGGTCAAATTTCTAAATTTGAACTCATAAGCTTTCTAAGGTAAACACATCCTCACAATCATGAACTACGTTTTATCTCCGATCTACCCAAACTTTTTTGCACTAAAAGCTCCATGATTTCTAGATTCTACTCACGGTTAAATAGTAAGGTTTACTCAAAAGATATTACGGATTGCCATGCTAAGAAAACAGCGTATATACAATGTAGCCTATTGGTAATGACTTGATAATCAAATTGAAACTTTCAAATCAAAATGTGAATTTCAACTTGGAGATGCATCTTTTTATTATTTATTTTTTCCGGTGTGAGAATATTGTGTTTACCTGCCAGTAATTAATAAATTCAGGTATACCAGATAAAGAAAGAAAAACGAACGAAAATGGGGTTTTCAAAGGCCAAATGAAAATACTGACAAAACACAACAAAGCGAATATTTCGAGGGGATAAACTCCTCTCTTCTTCAGCGCGAAACGAAATTTGTAATTAAATTTGTATTTGTGATTAAATAAAAAAACGAGTTTTTTTTAAACTGAAAGTAAGGAGCAACATTAAAACTTAAAACGAACAGAAATTATTCCGTATCTGAAGGGAGGTTTCTACTCCTCAACACCTCGCTCTTTACGCTAAAGTTTTTTGGTACCTTTGGAAAGCCCTTCTTATTGTTTTGTGACCTTTGTGTTTCAGGAGTCGTTTTTAAAGAATTTCGACAAAATTCAAACTTCAGCGTAAAGAGCGAGGTATTGAGGAGGAGACAACCCCCCCCTTCAGATACAGAATAATTTCTGTTCATTTTAAGTTATAATGTCGCTTCTTACTTTCATTAAAAAAAAACTTATTGTTTTTTTAAATTTAATTTCTGATCATTTTTGAAATAATACTGGGAGATCCTGTGCCCCTTCATGGAAAAACTCTTTTCCCCCTTAAAAAATACCTCCATGGAAAGATCCTCCCACGTAACTCTCTCCCCCCCCCCTAACTAGAAAAAATCTCCCTGAAAACGTCTGTATACTTCCCAATAACCAATACTATATGTAAACAATGGGTAAAGTTCATAGCTTGCAGCTCTTCCCTCGGGGATCGTGGGGGATAAATTTGTCCTCAAAGACATTGCTCTTAGATGTTTCAACTATGCTGAACTAAATATTTGTCTCAAAATTATGATCGGGTGAATTTGGGAAAAAATGAGTATCAGAGGGGGCCTATTCGCCCTCCAATTTTTTGGTCACTTAAAAAGGGCACTGAAACTTTTAATTTCCGTTCAAATAATCCCTTTCGCAATATTCTTTGACTACTGGGTCAGTATGATCACCCCTAAGAGAAAAAAAAAAAAAAAAAAAAAAAAAAAAAAAAAAAAAAAACACGCATCCGTGATCCTTCTTCTGACAAAAAATGCAAAATTCCACATTTTTGCAGATAGGAGCTTGAAACCTCTACAGTAGGGTTCTCTGATACGCTGAATCTGATTGTATAATTTTCATTAAGATTCTATGACTTTTAGAGGTTGTTTCCTCCTTTTTTCAAAAATAAGGCAAATTTTCTCAGGTTCGTAACTTTTTACAGGTAAGACTAAACTTGATGAAACTTTTATATATAAAATCAGCATAAAAATTCGATTCTTTTGATGTATCTAGTGGTATCAAAGTTTCGTTTTTTAGAGTTGTGATTACTATTGAGCCGGATCGCTCCTTACTTACAGTTCGTTACTACGAACTGTATGAAATGTGAAAGTGTAAACTACGTAATCAAGCAGTTCTTGGTAGCATACTGTAAGTAAGGAGCGATTCTTGCGAATAGTAACCAAAACATAAAAAAAATGATAGCCACGATGAAATTTTAATACATCAAAAGAATCGGCGTTTTCAAATTTATTCCAGATATATAAGATCCATTATGTGTCAAATTACTGAAAAAAGTGTCGAACTCGTGAAATTTGCTGAATTTGTAAAAACGGGGAAACACCTACCGGAAGGAGGATAGTTTTGATGAGAATTACACCATCAAATTCACCATATAAGAGAAACCTGGCAAATAAGTTTTACCGCGAAATTTGTCCTTGAAAATAAGGCTCAAGGCTCCTCAAATTTAGTTGCCAACCTTTTTTCTTCTTCTTTTTTTATTCAATTTTTATGCTAAAAAAGGCTCAAAACGGAATGAGCGAAAAGACATATCTTCAGATGAAGTAACTCTAGGCTCCTTAAATCTAAACGCCAACCTTGTTTCTTCTTTTTTCAAGAATAAACATACATCTCTTAGAAAGGATCTTTCATTTATTTTCCTTGCTATTAAAAGCGATTTATAGAGATAACTTCGTGGTAACGAACTGTATGGAGTGACATATACTAATAGTAACCAAAACTCTAAAAAACAAATTTTGGTTACAGTATTTCAAAGAATTCGAGGTAGCGAGCTGTAAGTAAGTAGAGACTCAGCTCGATAGTAAACGAAACAAAAAAAGAGAATTTCGGCTACAATATGTCAAACAGTTCGATGTAACGACCTTTAAGTAAGGAGGGACTTGACTCGATAGTAACCGAAACTCTAAAAAGCAAAATTTTGATAACAATAGATGCATCAAAAGAATTAGCGAAAAATTGCCTGATAAAAATTCTGATTTTTGAAAAAGAGTGGAAATACCTCAAAGAGTCAAAGAATCTTAGTGAAACTAGCACCATCAGACCCAGCGTATCAGAAAACTTAACTGTAGAGGTTCCAAGCTCATATCAGCAAAAGTGTTTTTTTTTATTTTTTTTTGGCAGAAGACAGATAAAATGGATGCGTGTTTTTTTTTTTCCCTGGGGTGATCATATCGAACCAATGGTCCTAGAACATCGGGAGAGGGCGCATCCGAACGGAAATCAAAAGCTCTAGGTGTTATTTTTAAGTGATCAAAAAATTGAAGGGCAATTAACCCCCCTCCAACGCTCCTTTTTCCCCAAAATTTATCTGATCCAAGTTTTAAGATAGCTATTTTTCAGCATAGTTGAAAGATCCAATTACTATGCCTTTGGGGGTTGCAAGACCCCGCACAGCCCCTGGAGAAAGGGTTGTAAATTAGCACAAAATGAAAAAAATAGTAGAGAAGGAAAAATGAGGATAATAACAGCCAGTGAAAAATAGAGGAAATATTTAATATTTCGTCTATTACAAAATATATTTATTAATATATATTATAAATAATTTCGCATACATAAAATATATGCAAATATTTCGGTTGAGACCTCCGCTTGACCGTCTTCTGTTCAAAATAAAATAAATTAAAAATACAGATTAAGAGTCCACGGGACAATATAAAAAAACAAACCTTAAAACAAACAATACACTTAAAAGAAGCCGGTCGAGCGGAGGTCTCGACCAAAATGTTTGTATAGTTTTCGTTTTGTGGTAACAGACATTATTTGCTGTAAGTTATGAAATTTTGTCCATTGTTTATGCCTAATATTTGTTATTGGGAAGTATGCAGATACTTTTTGGAGGGAGGATTTTATGCTAGCGGGTGGGTTTCCATGGGGGAGTTTTCCGCGAGGGGAAATTTTACACTGGGGGGATTTGACAGAATTCTGGTACGAAATTCTATTTAATTGTCTTACTTTCTTTTTTCCATCTCAATTTTGCACGTGGAGATGTTCCGGGGGAATTGTCCGGGTGAAATTTTCAGCGGTTTTGGAATCGTTTGAGGGATTTTTCAGTGAGGGGGGGGGGGATTTCCGCCGAATTAATTCTCCATGGGAGAATTTTCTGCAGGAGGAATTCTTCACGAGGGAATCTCTGCGGAAGCAACTTCCCAATAGGGGGGGGGGGATTTCTTGGGAAAGTTTTCCACGGAAAGGGGGTTTCCGAAGTGATTGGAAAAATGATTAGAAATCAAAGTCTTTTTCAAATGAAAGTATGCTAAAGAGAATTTTTCAGGTAAAATCGCTCGAAGGAAATTTTACGGGGGAATTTCCAGCGAGGATGGAAATGTCCAGAGGGAATTTTAGGTGGGAGGAACTTTACACGGAGGAGTTTCCCCCGAGGGGAGGGAATTTCTTATGGAGGGGAAGTCGGATTTACCGGCCGTATTTGAAAAACGATCGGAAATAAAATAAAAACAAACAATTTTTTTCACCTGAAAGTAAGGAGCAACAATAAAACCCAAGAAATTATTCCGTATGTGATTGGGTTGCTCCCCTCCTTGATACCTTGTGCTTTACGGTAAAATTTGATTGTTTGTCCCAGAACGACTCCTGAAATACAATTAATTAAAATAATAAGCTTTTTTAAAAGTGCTAAAAAATTAATGTTAATAGCAAGGTTTCGGGAAGGGGGGTAACCCCTTCACATACAGAATAATTTTTGTTCATTTTTGAGTTTTAATGTTTCTCTTTAATTTCCGTTGAAAAAACTTATTTTTTTTTAAATTTAATGAATCAAAAGAGTCGACTCTTAATAATAATTCCAAACATATTGAATTTCATTGTGTTTTGATTCAGCGAATCAGAGAACTCCAATACCGAAGTTTCATTGCGAAATAAAGATGACCTGGCCTAGAGCTTGTCTGTGAATAGTGAAAGCACGAAATTGTGCTTTCACTAAAATTATATGAAAGCACGAAAATTATAAAATTATATATAATTTTATATAATTATAAAAAAATTTATATGACAAAATTTACAAATGCGAATTCCTTCCGCCTCGCGGAATTGAACCACAGATCTTCCAAACTCCAAGACTCGACTTCTTCCACTGCGCCGCACAAGGTAACTAAGCATTTCATTTTGTAACAATATGATGTAAATATAGTGAAAACAGGTATGTTCTTGCTCTTGTATTTATGCAGTCATCAGGCCTTGTTTTTTGTACTTATCCGCTTTATACCGCATTAAGCCACTAAAAAAAGCGGGTGTATCCATAAATTAATTCTAGTGGCGAGGGGCTATGGAGCTAAGATGAAAAGTTTTTTTTTTTTTTTGGGGTCTTTTCTAGTTGTTTAGTCTAGTTTGTCATGAGAATGTGTTTTGTTTTTCGAACAAAAAAAAGACAACAAGTGAGAAAGTTCGGATTGTAAACATAGATTATGTATATAGTAAAATCATCAATTTTGTATGGGCATAGTCTTGCAACAAAGTCGGAAAGTCAGCTTTAAGAGTTAAGTTGCAGATGTGTTGGCAATGGTTTTGAGGTGTTACCACCTCAAAGGTGGTAACACGTCAAAGGTGATTACGTTTATATAACCTACCTCAAAGGTGAGTTATAAAGTAATAACTCACCTCAAAGGTGAGGTTTTTCTGAGAATTAAAAAAAAAATCAACTGAAAGTAAGGAGCAACATTAAAACTTAAAACAATGAACGAAATTATTCCATAAATGAGAGGTGCCGCCCCTTCCTCATTTCTCTTTACGCTCAAAGTCTCAAAGTTCTTTAAAAATACTTGTCGTACAAATTCAACGACCCTTGTGTTTGAGGAGTCGTTTTAAAAAGATTGGGACAAAAAGTTAAAGTTTGGCGTAAAGAGCGAGGTAAAGAGGAGAAGGCAATCCCCTAATATATGAAATAATTTATGTTTGTTTTATTTAATTTCATTTAATTTAATTATTAATTTTATTTAATTATTTAATTTAATTTGTTTTATTTAATTTCTTATGTTTGTTTTATTTTATTTAATTCTAGAATGAAATCATCCACTTGTTGACCAATTTTACGAAGAAATTGACATAATTCTTACATTTTCAAGAGACAGAAACGGATATCCGTCTGGTTTTAGCTGCTTTTTTTTTATTCAAAAAAAAAAAAAAAAAAAAAAAAACTGTTTCTGAAGCTATTAACTACTGCTGGGCCTGTCATCCGTCGAACTATCTTTTGTCTGTTGAGCCGTATGTTAATGAAATATATTCCTCTAGTCAAAATGAAGGGGTACAATAATTAAAGAAATACAATCATTTAAATTATCATGAAATTAAATATATAAAACTATAACAAAATTATAATAAAATCATTAATTTTATAAAGTAAAATTATAATAAAATAGTAAAAAAATTAAATGATATTATTTAATTAAATAATGACTAAATAAATTAACATGTTTATAAGTTTGCAGGAGAGCGAAAATGATATTTTAGAGAAGTATTTTTATTGCTTTTTGCTTGAGGTTTTAAATAAGAAAAACTTAAAAAAACTGTTTGTAGTTGAATAATTTAGCTTAATTTTAATTTATATTACATAATGCTCATTATTTAAGAAATAATTTGATTTTTTTCACAATCATAAAGCTTTCGATCTTGCATGAAGTAAACATGTCTCAATAACCGCGACAATTGGATAAAGATCTACTCCTTTTTTAAGACATTTTTTTACCTTCGCTAAACTACATTAGAAATGTAAAGCACCTTCAGAAATGGGACAAGTGAGTATTTTTAATTTTCTTTTGGTTTCAGGCTTTATTAGGTTTTCCTTCAAATGTTCCCCTCACCTTAACTATTACCTATTGAAAATTAAAATTATAGTGTATAGTTGAATTATATAACTCAATTTTAATCTATATTACATAATATTCGGTATTTAATAAGAATTTGATTTAATTTTCAATCATAAGCTCTCCAATCTCCCATTAAATAAACATATCTCAATAAGTGAAATAATTGGATAAAGATCTTACAACGTTTTTTTCAATCTCCTTTGAACTACTCTTCATAAGTCGACACACATGTCGACACCCCTTGCAACTCCTAATTGCGGCACCTCTGCCGCTACAACTTTGATGTCATCCAATGCTGTTTGATAAACTAGTTTTACTTCATTGAAATGCTTCCTTTTTAGTTTTTTTTTTAATTCCTTACCTCCTGTGCCTCCGTAGGCACCCAGAGCATTGACAAAGAGGTGCCAGTCGTCCCTCAAATGGGCTGCTCCCATAAGGTCTTCCCAATGGGGTTGTATGGACGTATTCACGTTGAGAAGGTCCCTCTGGTATGTTCGGCGTAGTATGTTCTTTGGTCTTCCCCTTCGTCTCGTTCTCGTTGGTTGCCTTGCCACTGGAGGATGGACTTTGGTGTTCGATCGTCTTTCATTCGTACAGCATGTCCGAAGTATTTCCATCTTCGGGTCCTGAACATGTCGATGACGAGAGGTTGCCCAGTAATTTGGTGTATTGTCTGGTTCGAGGGATGTTGTGTCTAGTTTATGTTGAGGATTCTTTGCAGACAATTGTTCTCAAACGCTTGGAGTCTCTTCTCTTGCTGGTGGTTTAACTTCCAGCATTCGCTTCTATACAGCATAACTGGGAAGAAATTGCTGTTTTTTCATTCAGGAATAGAAAAAGTCACAGCGGCCCAAGTCTGGCAAATACTCGGAGTGAAGAACGGTAATCTCACCGACAAGGCCGTGTGTTTATAGGCGTTGTTATTAGGGAAGAACCCTTCAAACAATTCCCAGAGCTTTTAGCGTTCTCTCTCTGTGCATCCTCTCAAAGAGTGTATCCAGGATTTTCGTTAAGTTGGGGGGGGGGAGGGGTATTTTTCGGGGGGTAAAAAACTTCAAATAGTGCATCAATAATTTGTTCATATGTATTTTTGTTACATTCTGATGAGTCGATGAATTTTTTTTTTTTTTGGGGGGGGGGGGGGGGTTAAAACCCCAAAACCCCATTTGGATACGGCCGCAAAACTTACAAACAGAAAAGTGATTTAGATAGCTTGACCAAAAGGTAGGCTACGCATTATTGGTTCACAATTCAACAAACATCCGGGTGCGTTCAATATGCCTGTTTTTGGGCATATGTGTATATAGGCAACCTTTGTTTGTGGGTATTGGGTAGATTGCCCTGTGTATATTTGTGATATACTATAAAAAGAATATAAACATGAATTTTAGCTTTTCAGTATTTTTCTTATCGGGTCAACTGCCTTTGAATTGTTAGCTTTAACTTACCAAAACATCTTTTTTTTGTAGTACTAGTTTAAAAAAAAAATATATATAATATATAACAAATGATGTGCCGTTATTTATATAATGAAGTGGTTAGAGTCTTATGTTTGATTTGAAACTTTCTTAGTGTCAATCTCGCTGATGTTTTATATTCTCTTCAACTTACGAACAGTCAATTAAGCGAGACGGTTTTTCTTTGCGAGGGGAAGGGGGGCAGAGAGGGCACTTGCTTTGCGCATAGAAATTTAAGAGGTGCAAAATATCAAATAAATAATCTAATGGTTATAATCGTTTTGTAATTTTTTAAACTTTATTTTTGTTAAAATAAAGTAAGAGGGTGCAGTTAATAAATGAAAATAATAAAATAATAATTGGAATGGTCAGATTAAAATAATTACTAATTATTAGATAATTAAAAAAAATATTTTTAAATAACTAAAAAATAGATTATTAATTAATTGGTAAATAAAAAATAATTTTTGTCGATAAATGAAAATTTTGTTAAAATTTGACTTAAAACTGTTCGGGAGACAGAGGAAGGGGTGCTAATCAAAATTTTGCCCCGGGAGTAAGCAATGTCAGAACTATTACATAATTAAGCTAAAGAATTTGATACTTTGATATTGTTTGACGTTTTAAAGTTTTGATACTGTTGTACACTTGCAGTTTCATAATAATTTCTTTTCAGCACTTTCATCATAGAAAAGCAACCGCCTCAAGTTATGAAAACAAATACAAGGTTTACGTCTTCTGTCAGACTGTTAGTTGGACCCAAATTAAATGTTCACATGTCACCTCCTCAGGTATTAGTAATCTTTGTTGTTTTTTTAGTTTAATTTTTTTTTCTGTTATTTATTAATTTTTGTTGTTTATTTATTTGTTAAATAAAATAAATATATTTACTTAAAAAATAAATATATTTATTAGATTGATAAAAGTTAAATAAATAGAAAACTTGGATAAATAAAAAATAAAGTAAAAGTTAAATAAGTAAACAATTTTTATAATTAATTGTTATTTATTTGTTGTTTTGCTTATTTATTTGATAAATAAATGAACATATTTATTTAAAAAAAACTATATAAATAAATAGATATTAATTTGTAAAAAATAAATCAAAATTTAAGTAAATAAAAGTTAGATAAATAAAAAAAGTGTTTGTTTATTTATTCTGTTTTTGGTATTTATTTGTTATTTATCTATTTATTTTATTTAGTCGTATGTATTTCCTTTTTTTACAATATTTTTTCCTTGGAAATAGGAATAAAAAAACTTTGTTTTTTCTCCCTGCTTTAAAAATAATTAATCATAATTATGTCCCGTTTTATAACTTTTTGGGGCTGTTCAGCTTCTTTTTTTTCTGTCACGGGAGTGACAGGGGAGGGATTACTCCCTCCTCTGTCAAAGAGGGGAGCCTAGACAAAGAGGGAGCTCTGCGCTCCTGCCCCATCTAAATTGTTTATAATTTACCTTTCCTGCTAACATTTGTTCTAATATAGAAGTCGTCGATTTCTTATGTTCTTTTAATTATCCCTTAATTTGACCCTTACTTTTTAATTTGGCTCTTTGAAGTTTTATCATTTAGATTGGCAAATTTGCGGTTTTTTGGGAGTGGGGGGGGGGGTGAGTGTACAGCAAAGCAATGGTTTATCATTTGATTTTCTTTTCTACATAGTTCTATTTTTTTTCTTAAAATGTTTCTCTCGCTCTTAAAAAAAAAAAAAATATGTGTTATTTGATGAAACTTGTAATGAATTTTTTTTTTTTTTTTGGGGGGGGGGGGGGGGATGATGAGGGAGCTACAAAGAATTGGCTTATTTTTCAATTAAAAATTTGATCCTTCGATTTCCTTTATTACATATTACACTTTGTCTTCTTAAAATATTTCTTTCGGTCTTTAAAATAATGTGTTATTTGATGCAACTTGTAATGGCCTTTTTTTTGGGGGGGGGGGCATGAGGAAGCTTCAAACTAATAGCTCATCTTTCAATTAAAAATTTGTGGAAAAAAAAAGTTGTGGAAAAAAAAAGTTAATTTTGGACGAGAGTGGAGATCTTGGGTCTTTCGAGTATTACCAAGAACTAGTGTGTACAAGACACAGTTTATATAATTAGCAGTATGATCTTTCCCTATCTCACCCATTATAAAAACCCGGACAGAGGTGCGAGTGCTCCAGAGAACGTATAAACATAAGCGGCATTAGATCTTTTCACGGGTAGACAAAGAATAATCACCTACGGAACAAGTACTGACAAAACCACTTGGCCGGCTCAACCAATAAGTGGACAATAAGTGCACAAATAAGTGGGAGGAGCTTTTTGTTCGCACCGAGAATGAAGAGCCAGAAATCATCTGCGGTAAACTTACTGGATAATCTTTATACTGTGCTGAAAATGTACCAAATATAAACTGTGGGAATAATAGAGAAAACTTTTCATCCATAACAGATTCGGAACCTTTCTTCTCCATCCTCTTGATTTTCCTCAGCTGCATATTTCTATAAAAATTGAGTATAAAAGTATTTGCATATTAAAAAAAAAAAACAATTCTAAAATCATATTCTGAAAACAAATGCATGTACAAATGTTTAAAAAATGTATGCTTTGTAATTCAAAAGAACCTAGTCAAAGAAGTGTGTTTTCGTAATAGACCAAACTTCAGCCGAAAACTCTCACAGGAAACTTTTGCCACCTGGAAATTTAACCACTATATTCTGAGGGGGGGGAAGATTGCACCCCGTGGATATATTTTGAATTGGATTACAGGCGGTGTCTTCATATGAAAAAGGTTAATAATTTGATTGATTCCTGCAATTGGCAAATACAACTTACTTTCTGGCCGTTTTTACGGCTTTTTTTTGTAAGAATCACCTATAATATGGATCTCTTCTATTTTCTTTTTTATTGTTCTGAATTTTAAAGCTTTTATTTGTGCTTCAGCTCAATTCCTTCGGGAATTAATGATTCGTCTCTTCACGTATGCGATTTTCAATGAAATAGGATTTCAAGTGTCTGCTTTTGCCTAGGTCTCCGTGTCGATAATCAGCGAAGCACAGGCGAATATTCTTTTGAAAAATGATAAAATGGCCAAAGGAGATACATCAGGAGAAATATTGAATAATACTGGATCAATGGAGTATCATAAATCAACAAGGCATCTGTCCGTGCATTTTCGGTAGGTTAAATTCTACTATTTTTCTTTTAAAAAGTAAAGAGAATATAATATGTTGTAATAGGTTATGCAACTGATACGCTAACTGGTTATCCAATAGCAGTGTTCCTTGGAATAAATAATAATCAGCTATTCGACAATTTATAATATCAGAAATACCCTGTTTGGACAACAAATTCTCAACTTTTTGTGGCTAAAATAATTTCATGTCTAGGGATATTTTAATTGATTCTAAAATTGTTGTTAATCTATCTTATTGAACGACCAATAATTTACTCTAAAAAATGGTATTATAGTTTTTTATTATTAAAATTGGCATGCTACCACTTTCTGGTGTGAAGAAACGATCTAGATAGGCCACAGAGGTGGCCTTATTGATGCACGGGGCCTTGTGCATGCGCCATAGTGCCGGGCTGACGTCGTGGTCATAATGTAGCGGGAAGAATAATAATGTAGCCTTCAGCGGGAGCGGTAACAAAGGGATTGCTAGGGTTCAGCGGGGACGTTGTGGTCTGAATAAGACGGCAGATAATTCAATTAAATTCAATTTTTTTTTATTTAAAAAGTTAACAACTAAATTACTATTAATAATAATTAGTAATAACTTATTAATAATACTAATAATAATTACTAATAACTGCAGATAATTCAATTCAATTTTTTTTTATTTACAAACTTAACTACTAAATTACTACTAATAATAATTAGTAATAACTTATTAATAATACTAATAATAATTACGAATAACTGCAGATAATTCAATTCAATTCAATTTTTTTTATTTACAAACTTAACAACTAAATTACTACTAATAATAATTAGTAATAACTTATTAATAATACTAATAATAATTACTAATAACTGCAGATAATTCAATTCAATTAAATTTTTTTTTATTTACAAACTTAACTACTAAATTACTGCTAATAATAATTAGTAATAATAATTACTATAAATAATAAAAATAATAAAATAGTTAAATAAATAAATAATAATAATAATAAAATAGTTAAATAAATAAATAATAATAATACAAATAAACAAGTAAATAATAAAATAAAATTAGTAATATAAAATATATTGTAATATAAAATATATTGTAATATAAAATATATTGTAATATAAAATATATTGTAATATAAAATATATTGTAATATAAAATATATTGTAATATAAAATATATTGTAATATAAAATATATTGTAATATAAAATATATTGTAATATAAAATATATTGTAATATAAAATATATTGTAATATAAAATATATTGTAATATAAAATATATTGTAATATAAAATATATTGTAATATAAAATATATTGTAATATAAAATATATTGTAATATAAAATATATTGTAATATAAAATATATTATAATATAAAATATATTGTAATATAAAATATATTGTAATATAAAATATATTGTAATATAAAATATATTGTAATATAAAATATATTGTAATATAAAATATATTGTAATATAAAATATATTGTAATATAAAATATATTGTAATATAAAATATATTGTAATATAAAATATATTGTAATATAAAATATATTGTAATATAAAATATATTGTAATATAAAATATATTGTAATATAAAATATATTGTAATATAAAATATATTGTAATATAAAATATATTGTAATATAAAATATATTGTAATATAAAATATATTGTAATATAAAATATATTGTAATATAAAATATATTGTAATATAAAATATATATTGTAATATAAAATATATTATATTATATATATATATATATATATATATATATATATATATATATATATATATATATATATATATATATATATATATATATTTTTTTATATATATATATATATATATATATATATATATATATATATATATATATATATATATATATATATATATATATATATATATATATATATATATATATATATATATATATATATATATATATATATATATATATATATATATATATATATATATATATATATATATATATATATATATATATATATATATATATATATATATATATATATATATATATATATATATATATATATATATATATATATATATATATATATATATATATATGAGTAGAGTAGAATATTTTTATTTATAACACGTACATAAATAAATGTCACAAAACAGCGCACATGCCTGGTGGCATACTTTAGCGCTGAAAATATTGCCAACGAAAATACACAGCCATTTTCTAACTAAATTTTACAACAACGAAAAAAAAAATCCTGATGAAAAAAATGCTTAGCATGTCATAAGATATTTCTTCACCAGTCTTAGAAAATGTCGCTTGTTGCTACATTCTCGAACTGATGCGGGAATTGAGTTCCAGATTTTTGGGCCAATGTGACGGATGCTGAATCCCGCTCTCGATGTCGGGCGAATTTCGCACGAAAAGTCTGAACGATACGTAGTAGGATAATTATGAAATTGAGAATTAGTTGAGAAAATGCCGGAGAAATTTACAGGTAAATTACTATATTGATAATCATGACAAATACTAGAGATATAAATTAAATGAAATTGGTCCAAAGAGAAAATTCCTGAAGTCCCATATAGGTGTCTAACTGAAGTTCTGCAATCAATATTAAAAAGAATCCTCATTGCTTTATTCTGAAGTATTTGAAGAGATTTGAAAACAGACGTAAAGGTAGATGCCCAACCCTAAATGCAATATATAAAATATGGGTGGACGAAATAATAATAAATATATTTTATAATAGATTTAGTAAAAAAGTTACAAAGACGAGTTAGCATGCAAATATTTCGTGAAATTTTTAACGACAGTGTTTTTACATAATTATGAAACGACAAATTTTCATCTAAAATAATCCCAAGATATTTGAACTGATCCACCCGTCTTAATTCAAGACCATTCAAAAAAGAGAGAAGGTATCTGACACTACTGATCCAGTTCGCGAAAATAACATATACTGGCATTTTTTTTCATTAAGAGCTAGTAAATTCCTTGAATACCAATCAGATACAGTTAGTAACGTACTTTCGAGGTTCTGGAAAAGAACTGATAGGTCCCGGTGAGAAGCAAAAATTACTACATCATCAGCAAACATTATAATTTTACAAAGAGGCAAAACTTCTGGCAAATCATTTATAAAAAGAATAAATAGAATAGGCCCAAGAACAGAGCCCTGAGTCACTCCGTAATTAATTGGAAAAGTTTCGGAACAGAGATCACGAGATTTATCAACACAATCTAGTCGTCTCCCAGAAAGGTAAGATGAAAAAAATTTAACAGCTTGTGTTGAAAACCCATAAGACTTTAGTTTAAAAAGAAGCAACGAATGATTTACGGTGTCAAACGCCTTTGCGACATTAAGAAAAATTGCCAACGCTTGTTGACCATCATCTAGTGAATCATTAATATTTAGTAAAAGCTCATGAATTGCCAGTTCAGTTGACTTTCCTTTTATAAAACCATATTGAGACGTGTGTAAAATCTTACTATCAAATAAATATTTTTGTAATTGACTATTTGCAAGTTTTTCCAAAATTTTGCTTAAAACCGAAAGTAGAGAAATGCCTCTATAATCTGAAGGGTCAGTTGAACTCCCAGCTTTAGGTAATGCTATAACATTTGCCTTTTTTAAAAGTTCAGGAAAAACCCCATGCATAAGTGATAAATTAAAAATATGTGCCAGCAAAGGTGAAATGCTTGACGCTATTTGCTTTACGGTTTGAGCCGAAAATCAAATTCGTCCTTAGAAAAACTCCGTTTAAGCTTCAGAATAACTTTTTCAATCTCATGACTTATATATATATATATTTATATATATATATATATATATATATATATTTATATATATATATATATATATATATATATATATATATATATATATATATATATATATATATATATATATATATATATATATATATATATATATATATATTTATATATATATATATATATATATATATATATATATATATATATATATATATATATATATATATATATATATATATATATATATATATATATATATATATATATATATATATATATATATATATATATATATATATATATATATATATATATATATATATATATATATATATATATATATATATATATATATATATATATATATATATATATATATATATATATATATATATATATATATATATATATATATATACATATATATATATATATATATATACATATATATATATATATATATATATATATATATATATATATATATATATATATATATGACTTATTACTAATAGCCACCCCAAAAAAGATACCAAAAATCACTTGCGATAGGGCTGCTACTTACATTTTTCTTCAAACAAATAATCAATCAAAGTAAGCAATAATGACTGCGCAACGACGAAGGGTGCCGCATGCGTTCTATTGCTTATAAGTTAGTCTTCGCGCTGACAGTAGAGTTTGCGCCGCTGTATTTTGCCTTATAAAAAATGAATGTATAACGTGGGTTAATTCGCTTCTACACTGCAGTAAAATATAACGTCAACTCAGTTAGCTGAATCAAACATTTCGTGGTAACGAACTGTAAGCATGGAGCGACTCGGCTCAATAGTAGCCGAAACTCTAAAATACGGAATTTTGATATCAATAGATACATCGAAAGAATCAGCTTATAGAAAGAATCGGTATAATACTGATCCCAAATATCAAGTTTAGTGGGTACTTGGGCATTATATGGGCCTTTCTAAAAAGTCCAGTTTGGTTACTGATAATGAAATAAAATAAAATGAGTGAATATATAATAGTTTATAAAGAAATTTGGGCTATATATTTGCATAGTAGGCGGGTGGGGGTAAAGTATAGCATATATAAATATGAAACCTAACATTGGTACCTCCCCCCCCTAAACCCCCAAATATAACAGTTTAAATATCATTAAAACAATAAAAACAAAACTATGCTTCGCATTACTCTTTAGCGGTCTAGTGAATTAACCCATCAAAAATGGGTTTTTCGTGACTGGTTTCCTTGTAAAGGCTCACATAGTGCCCAAGTACCGTTTAGTTTTACCTATCAAAAATTACGAGTCTGTGAAAATTTGCCTGATTTTTGAAAAAAAGGGGGGGGGGGTGGAACACCCCCTAAAAGTCAAGAAATCTTAATGACAATCATACCATCAGATTCAGCTTATCAGAGAACCATGCTGTAGAAGTTTCAAGCTCCTATATACAAAAATGTGGAATTTTGCATTTTTTGCCAGAAGAAAGATCACGGGTGCGTGTTTATTTGTTTGTTTGTTTGTTTGTTTATTCCAGGGGTGATCGTATTGAAATAACAGCCCCAGAAGATCGAGAGTGGGTGCATTCGAACGGAAATCAAAAGTTCTTGTGTCTTTTTTTAGTGACCAAAAAGATTGGAGGGCAAATATTCCCCCTCCCGCACCCATATTCCCCCCAAAGTTATCTGATCGAAATTTTGAGGCGGTCGTTTTGCTCAGCATATTTGAAAGATCCAATTACTATGTCTTCAGGGTAACATGACCCCTCACAGTCCGTTGAGAGAGGCCTGTAAATTATGAAACTTGCCCATTGTTTGGGTATACTTCCCGCTTGCCCACTGGGATGTATACAGATATTTTTCGGGGGAGGATTTTGTGTTTGGGTTGGGTTTTCATTGGGAGAATGTTCCTTGGGGAAAGAAATTTCCGGGGGGGGGGGGGGTGAATTTTCCTCGGAAAATTTTAGACTGGCGGTACTCACAGAATCCCTATACGAAATTCTTTTTATTTGTCTTGGTTTCTCTTTGCCAGCTCAATCTTGCATATGGACATATTCCGGGGTAATTATCCAGGGGTTATTTTCAGCGTGTTTGGATTTCCATGAAAAAATTTTTAGGGGGGATTTCCGGAGTGATCGAGAAAACGACTAGAAATTAAAGTTTTTCAAATGAAAGTATGCTAAGGAGAATGTTTCAGACTGAATCTTCGGCAAGAAATTTTACGGGGGGGGGGGATTTTCAGCGAGCATGGAATTATCCGGAGGGAATATTACGGTGGGGGTTGTTTATTTGACGCGGGAGGAAATTTCCACTAGAAGTTTCCTGTGAGGGGGGGGGGGGGATTTTTCATGAAGGGTGAGCCAGATTTACCTGCAATATTTGAAAAACGAAGAGAAATTAAATTAATTTTTTTTAACTGAAAGTAAGGAGCAACATTAAAGATCAAAACAGACAGAAATTATTTCGTATATGAAGGGGTTTCCTCTTCCTCAATACCTTGCTCTTTGCCCTAAAGTTTGACTGTTTGTCCCAATTTTTTAAGACTGGTCCCTGAAACACAAGGGCCGGTTAATTAGAATAGGAAGCTTTTTAAAAGTGCTAAAGGTTTTAGCGTAAAGAGCAAGGTATTGAGAAGGGGGGGATCCCCTTCATATGCGGAATAATTTCTGTTTGTTTTGAGTTTTAATATTGCTCTTTGCTTTCAGTTAAAAAACGTGTTTTTTTTATTTAATTCAGCATTAAGAAGGTAATTGCAGAAACGTACTATAATATTAACTTACGGCACGAAACTCCAGCGTGAAAACGTTGTTACGCACGTAATATTATTTTTTTTTATAATAGGAAATATACCGTATCGCAAACTTTGTAGTTTTTAAGATAAGTCAGCTTCGCTATGAATGCTGATTCATTGGCGCTTCGACGGATTTAAACATACAAACGTACGTATTGCGTACGTACGGCGTCATTCGAAGTTAAGTTTATTCAACTTATTTCTGAACTGTACTATTTGTCGTGGAATTGAAATTACGATTCGCTTCGACTCACGCATAGGAAGGAAGTATAACGTTAAAATGTGTTTGTTATAAATAACGTAGAAGACGTAGCAGTTAAGTTGACTTTATTTCTCTACAGAAGAAAATTCAAATCTTGCTTGCGGTGGGCAAATTCGTTTATCAGTTCGTCGTAGTCCAAGATGCTTGCTGTACCTTTTCCAATGGATAACATAGTCAGTCCGCACAATTTATCCTGCGATGTTGTTCGTCGCAGGTATTTTTTTATTATTATTTTTAACTTGGAAAAGGTTTTTTTTCGCACTTGCAACTGTGACAGACACTGTCATCGTAATTTTGAGTGCGACGTTAATGTTGGGAAAAGAGTCTCGAACAGACCAAGCATATTGGAGACATTGCATGGCCATTTTTACGTCATCTTGAATAATGTCACGAAAAATCTTTACACAGGTCAGTCCCATCCAAATTGTGCGTTTCTCCGCTCCGTAAGGGGACGTAAGGACGTAAGGGGACCAAATTCATACAACACTTTAGCAAGTCTTTATCATTCAGTTGTCGTACACTCTGCATATCGTACAGAAATCCAAAGAGTTTGGAGTGGTGTTGCGATTGTTTAAAGCGTTTCTGTTTATACCTCAGTGTAGGAGTGTTAGCATATTGGATACACCAGTGCTTGATCTACTATAAACAGGAAATATCTTGTTGAGAAGGTTTGTTAGGGTCTTTGATAGATCACGAAGTTTTGAAAGTTTGTCCCCCAGCCTCCTTAATATTATCTGTAAATCGCCTGCTGACTGAAACTAGAGACCCGCTGAAGATTGATAGCCCAGAGCATAAGTAGGGGGAGTTTCAAACCGAAATTTGTTTGTTGACTAATCAGTTCATTCTGAGCTTTTAGAGAAAGACAATCCAATGTGACAACTGTTAACTGAGTCTCAGATTCTTAAATGCTTTGCGCCAAATGCTACGCATTGCGGCAGAAATGTTACATTAATAATTTGTATACCAAGGGGCGAGCTTTGCTGGATGATTATTGTTTGTTAAAAGATTGTTCGTAACAAAATAGTTGTTCATTTTCCGGTGTGAAAAAACGATCTAGATAGGTCCTGACTTTAGAAAAATTCGTTTAGGGTTGGAAAAACATTTTTCATATGAATGACGTCACAAATACCTAGACGTCCAATATCCGAGTGGTTTTACTTTCTACAACGAATAAAGTGAAATTGAAGTTGTTTGGAAAGAGTTAAAAAAAAATCGTCTTTATTTTTACCGAACTAAGCTCGGTTCCCTGGTACTTCAGTATTATGGTAGCTTCATATTTCTTCCTAATATAATATCCCAGTACCCGGGGGGAACGGGGGGGAACAATTTTTTTAAATCGTAGAAAATTCATGTTCTTTATAAAGAAATGTGAAAGGCAAGTCTCTACGTTTGGTACCTCAGAGATCTTGATTCCACTGTTTTTCAATTTTGCCTCAAAAACGGGAAAGAAATATAAACCCTAAGAGACTATTCAACTGATAATTTGACTAGTACATAATTAGGCATGTATTGTCTCTAGGTATACTCTTGGTCGCGGAAACCCCAGATAAAATGACGGTACCAACCCCCCTCCCCCTATCAGAATATAGTGGTTGAATTTCCAGGTGGGAAAATTTTACTGGGGTGGTTTTCGGCTGAAGTTCGGTCTATTGCGAGAACAAATTTCTTTGACAAGGTTCTTTTGATTTCCAAATCATTTCTGTGTAATCCTTTCATTTGAAAGCATGTCGTCCGTGGTTGAGGTGGGAGGGTGTCATAAGGAAAGTTTAAAGGGGGGGGTTGTAAAGAGGGAGGCTTTGAATAGATTGGGATAGAGGAGGAGAGTACGTAGCTGTGTTGGCCTCAGGTGGCTTGGTGCTGTGGTGAGTTGTTAGTAGTAGTAGTAGTAGCAGTAGTAATCCTTGCATTGCAATTTCAAGCAATCTGCTTGTAGACTGTATCTTATCCGAACGGTAGAAAAAAAAACCAACTAAACCAACCAATGAATTTATTCGTTTTTCAAGGGTGATAAAAGGGTACCAATTTTTGCGAAGATTCAGACAATGTATAACGCATATTCACGTGTTATCGTTAATAAAGGTAATCTTATCCATTTTGAAACAAACTGATTGAACATGGATAACAAACAATGGATTAAGTAGAAAAATAGGATTTAGGATGGTTGTGTAAGACAATGTTTTCTGTGTTTTTGTACGTGTATGTATATATGTATGTATTTGTATTTATGTATGTGTTTGTATGTGTATGGGTGTGTCTGTTTTCTGAGTCTCTCTGATTTATGCATGTGATTTATCATGTTCTTTAGAAATATGATTTTAGGAATTATTTTTTAATATGCGAATACTTTTATACTCAATTTTTATAGAAATATGCAGCTAAGGAAAATTAAGAGGACGGAGAAGAAAGGATCCGAATCTGTTATGGATGAAAAGTTTTCCCTCTTATTCCAGTCAAAATTTTCAGTTGGAGGGGGAGAGTTGGTTTTTCAGGTAATAAGTTTTTCTTAAGCTAGATTTCTACTATCCTGAAAAAAAAAATTGCTACTTTTGGTAGATTCTAAAAAAATATAGAATAAAATATAAAAAATATAGAAAAAATATAGAAAATATAAAAAATATGCTTTGCTGCCCTGTTGCCATTGCTTTGCTGCCCACTTACCCCTGTTCCCTAAAAAATCACAAATTTGCCATTATAATTGCTTTATCAAAAATGTGAAAAAACTCTTACAAAAATAAAATTATTGGATACCTTGTGACAGTGTCGTGGATGAGGCTGAGGTCCGCAATTGACGGTTCTCCAGTTCAATCCCGCGTGTCGCAAGGAAACTGTTGACATTATAATTGAATTATAATTTTTTCGTTGTGTTTGATTCATTTTCTAATATCTGTTTCTATTTGGCTGAAGATGATTTTTGTTATACAAATAAATCAGAGAAAATTTTTTCCGCCATAACTTCAGTTTTTTTCTTTACATTTGGATGAAGGTCTTTACATTTGAATGAAGGTATTCAGTTTTTTTCTTTACATTTGGATGAAGGTCTTTACATTTGGATGAAGGTATTCAGTTTTTTTCTTTACAATTGGATGAAGGTCTTTACATTTGGATGAAGGTATTCAGTTTTTTTCTTTACATTTGGATGAAGGTACATTTGGATGAAGGCATGAAGGTATCCCAAAAGGTACATAAGCCTTGGTATAAAAAAACCGGAAATTAGGTATTTCCTCATATATTAGGGTTTATTACTCTAATTTGCATACATTTGTTTGCGTATTAGCTGTTATGGAGGATGCCCATTGGATTTCTGTGCAGGCGGGGGAGTGTGCTTAGACCTCAAAATGTGCAATTTTATGTCCAAATTTAATAGCTCTCCGTTTGCCAATAGATAAATATATAAGGGGGTTTGGAGGGGGGGGGGTAAATATCACTGAAATCCCTCTTGCTTCCCGAGAATACATATATGCTGTGTCTGTTATTCGTATTATTGTGGATGATAGCACCCATCTTATTACAGATAATCTTTTTGTGTGTGACATAATAGACTGCCCTCGCATTTTGGTAGGAACAAAAAAAATATTTAAAAATTTACTTTTGTTTGTTTATTTATATTATATATATATATATATATATATATATTTGTTTATATTATTTATCATATATTCTATTTATTTATGTATCTTTATTAATTTATATTATATTTATATGTACAAAAATAGAGGACAAAAATTTATATGAACAAAAATCCCTTAATAACTATTCAAGTAGTTTATCTGTACTTAGTCTGTTAGATCTGTTAATTTCTTCAAGATCTGTTAATTTTTATTAAAATAAAGTAGAGGTTGCAGTTAATGAATGAAAATAATTAGTAAATTGTTAATCAATTCATAAAATAATAGTGAATTAGAAAATTATTAAATAATAATAATAAAGTACTTAAATAATAATAATTATTTAAGTTGAAATGATTACTAATAATTAAATAATGAAATATTTAAATAATAATGTAATGGAGAATTCTCCTCATAGACAATTGTTTAGTTTGGTAAAAAAAAAAAAAAATTTCTGATAGATCATGTCTACCCTTTTCAAGATCATTTTTTTCTATTTTACCCCCCAGCATAATATTTATGTTTGAACCTGTTGTAACTTTTACACCATCTGAGAATATTTTTCTATTTTACTTACACCATTTTTTTTCTATTTTACCTTCCAGCATAATAATTCTGTTTGAACCTCTTTTAACTATTTACAATCTGAGAATATGGTTAATGAGGGACTTTTTATCGCTTTTTCTCATAAAGTAATTTGTGTCGCTTTGATAAGTCAAAAAACGTGACCAATAGCAAAATAGAAATAAAGCTGAATTTTAAAATACGACAAACGTTGTTTCAAATGCAGGCATTTTGAAGCAGAAAAAAATTTTTTTGTAGGAGCCAATTTTAAAAATAAAATTATAATTATAAATTAAACTTGAAATTAAAAATAATAATAATTTTTTCTAGTAAGAAATAAGTATGCTGGACGTAATCATCTGAAGGAAGATAAAATTCTTCTCTTAAAGTATTTAACCCAATTGTATGTGAAGTTCACATTATTTCAATCAGGAACTTTTCCTAAACTCAGTAAGCGGAAATTCTCCTCTAAGCGGTCACAAACCCTGTGTTGTGCACTACAGTTAACACTTTATTGACCTCACAAATGCCATGTGAGTCAGCTTATATAATCATTTGTCACCTGTGCTACAAATTTTATCTGGCTACTAAAATATATTTATATATTTTTGACGTAACACCTTTAATTAGATGTTGTTTTCTTAGACCACACTGCCTTTCTATGACGAACAAATAAGCTTTCAAACGGGGATAAATCCATTTATTTAGACAGTGAAAAAAAGGTGCAAAAGCCCAAATATTTCGATCATATATCCATCGAGAGTCTTCAGTAGAAATACTAAAATAATAAAATTGAAACTAACATATTTATACACAACAAAATATTTTAGTATTTCTACTGAAGATAGTCGCTGGATGTGATCGAAATATCTGGACTTTGTGTCTTTTTTTTTCACTGTCTAAATAAATGGATTTATCCCCGTTTGAAAGCTTATTTGTTCGTTATATTTATATAATGTGATATATAATATCTTAGTATAAAATTAATTATTATTATATGATATTATATAATTATTACATGACAGAATATTATATTATATAATATAATGTTATATGATTTATTATTAATATAAATATATAACATATATAATATAATACATTTATTTCCTACTCATCCTCAAATCTTAAAAATAATCTCACTGTTAAACGTAAATAATAATAGTAATAATTTATTTTAAACCCGTTAATAAACCCAAGAGAAAAGCAGAGTACGAAGAAAAAAGACAAAACAAAGCAAAAACGAAACTCTACAAATGAGGGAAATGGTGGATGAGCCCGTTATGGTGCCTGAGGTTGCCAGGAGAAAATAGCTTGGGTAGCTTGTAGGAGTGGCAACTTGCACTAGTGTCGACAAAAAAAAAAAAAAAAAAAACTGCCAACGCCATCCAGTGTCTGGCCACACTTGGCCTTTTTCCAGTATAATAATAAGAATAATTAATTTAATTAGTATAATTGGTAAAATTAGGATAGTAATAAGTGTTTGATATCAGTTCTTGGTAAAAAAAAAAAAAAAAAACCATTACGAAGATTGAAAAAAATGTCAAATGTCGTTTTTATTTTTTCCAAGAAAACACTGCCTTTTGACGAAACACGGCATAGAATAGGCATTATGGTCTTGGGAAAATACCAACATTATAATATGGGAATGACAGACCAACTAAAGATTCATTTACAATTAGAAGAATAGAAGATAAATTCAGCAACTATGAGTTCAGCAACATTTCATTTTAATTAGAAGAAAAGAAGATTGTACCACCTTAATTAAAAATTCAACGCAATATTAAAAAAGTCAAGACAATTAATGAACCCTCTAAGTCAATGGACTGGAAACTTGGCGTGACTCGGATTTTGTTAGTATTTTGTTTATAAACATAGTTTGTTATAATTTCAATATTTTAGTTACTCTACTGATGATGATAGCTATGTCATCGAAATATCTAGAGCTTTTGTATATATTTGCTTCACTGTCCAATTAAAGGACCTTTCCCTATTTTGAACTCTTGTTTGATTCGCCAAATGTAGCCAAACGCTAGATGGCATTGACAGTTTTTTTTTGTCGACACTAGCGCCGGTTTCCACTCTTGTAAGTTAATCATACTCTAACGCAAAGTATCTCGACCCTATTTATCCAATTAAATGGGCTATGATGATGAATAAGTTTTCAGTTCCGAATGCGCGAAGGCAAGTGAAGAAGGAACTTAAATCGAAATTAAGGCGAGCGCAGGCGCCTAACGTCCTAGGATTTTAGCAGACTAAAAACACCAACAGGAAAAAACACAGCATGATTACTGCGATCACGCTAAAACTAAAACTGTGGCCCCTAGGCAGTATTTTAAAAATTGCGTTGGGCCAGACAGTTGGTCAGCTAGGCCTTTTATCTATTGGATTTTCATAAATAACCGATATTTCAGCATTTATTTTTTTCAGTGTTTTATTAAGCGTTTATTCATAATTTTATTCAGAATTTTGTAAGCTGATCGTTCCTACAAAATACAAAACAATTATAATGCAAAAAACGACAAAAAATTATAGCACAAAGGGAACAAACACAATTTCAAAACAAAAGGGAAAAAATAATATAAATGACACGAATTGTAATATTAGAAAACCTCTTCAAATGCCTTATATAGTGTTATATAGAGAACGACTACTTCGATTGATAAAAGATATGATCTAATAATGAAATTTGGAAAAGCGATATTAGCAAACCAGAAATACCTATTTTTCCTTTCACCTTCGGCACAAATCAGAAGACTTACCGGGAATCAGAATAAACTGCAACCCTTCAGGCGCCATTGTAACATATTTGCACTCCTTTGTGCTCCCCCCTTTTTTTTAAGCGCATTGAATGAGCGACCTTTTTTGGTTTTTTCTTTGTAATTGTAAAAGGAGCGGAATTCAGCACCTATTTTGATTGCCACCATAGCTATTTAAAACAATTTTTGTTAAGGTGTGGACATTATCACTGCCGGTCGTTGTTATTGTTCATGGGAATCAAGAACCACACGCATGGGCCACTGTCACTTGGGATAATGCATTTGCAGAACCGGGCCGAATACCCTTTGTCGTGCCTGATAGGGTTCCATGGGGACAAGTTTCCGAAACCCTGTCTACCAAGTTTAAAGCTGCCACGGGGCGAGGACTCACATCTGGGAACTTGAAGTACCTCGGTAGCAAAGCCTTCAGGTCAGTATTTTCTTCTCCTTATCAGTTAGCTACGCGAACTTCCAAAAGAAAAAGCTTTTGGCTTCATAATCCAGTTTTATCTCAGTTTTTGTTTTTTTTGGGGGGGGGGGTTAAGGGGGCATCCTATTGATACACATTTGACCAGTTATATAATTGCTAATTTAACGCAATTTCTTTTATTTTGTGAGAGACTCAACTTTGGCCCCTAATCGTTTTTGGCCGTGAAGTCTGTGAAGAAATAGGTCTAGTGAGGGCCCGGGTGAAGGTAAAGAACGTCACTGTATGTTAGTTCTCTATATGGCTGACAATCTTTTGTTGCAAGGGAAGCAATGGTGGCCACACAGCTTCCCACCTGACAACTCCCCATCACACAATTTCCCACTTCCCCAAAGCTCATTCTATGTGTATCTGAAGGCTCAGTGTGAGTTAGGATATTTCGGCATTAAAATGAACTCTTTGAGGCGTCTCAAACACACAACCCACCCACCCAACCCACCCTGTGAAGGTTCAAATGAAGGTAAATAACGTCAGTGTATGAACGTGCTAGTTCTTTAGTTCTTTAGTTCACATTCAAGTTTTATTCCAGTTTTTTTTTAGGGGGGGGGGGTCCTATTGAAACACATGTTACCAGTCATTATTTTAAATTGCTGATTTTGTGCAATTCTTCTTATTTTGGGAGAGACACAACTTTAATCCCCAACCGTTTATGGCCTTGGAAGTCTGAGAAGAAATGGGTCTAGTGAAGGTTCAAATGAAGGTAAAGAACGTCAGTGTATGAACGTGCTAGTTCTTTAGTGGGCGAATACTCTTTCTTCTGTTATAAGGGAAGTAATGGTGATCACACAGCTCCCCAACTGACAGCTTCCCATTAAAAAACTACGCACCCAAATGACTCCCAGCCAAACCCTAACTACCGGCTAGCCTGGTAGTTTTTATTTGTTAAACATTTAAAAAAAATGTTGGACCAACTTTATTTATTTCGTGTAGATTTCAAAAATAAAAATTTTTTTAAAGGTTTTGGAATATGCAATTTTTAACTTGCTGCTGATTATTGGCTTTTCGTATTGCCTTTAAAATAGTAGAAGCTCTGAAATGGCTTTTGGCTGATGTAGATGAAATATTCGAACTTATTTCAAATATGTTGTAGTTATAAAGTAGGCAAAAGTTTTAAATTATACTCTCATTAAACTAATGATGTAATGTTTTTGACAAATTAGTTGTAAAAATTTTAGTACACATTTTAGGACACCATTTAGTAGAAGACACTGAGGGGGGGGGGGGAACGGGAAACGTGACAATGAATCGTTTAACGTTTGACTTTACGTTTGACATATTAAACATTATTATAATATTTTTTTAATTTGGTGTTACAAATTTTTGTTCAATAAAGCTAAAGTTTTTATTTTCCATTATTGATTTTGTTTCCCAAACTGGAAAAATCAAGTGGAATTAGTGCTGAAATTATTGAAATTAGTGCTAATATTTGAAATAATATTATATATAATGTGTAACTGAAGTATACAAATCAATGAAATTGATCTGTGTCTAATTTAAAAAGCTGAAGAGACAAGTTTGCTAACTGAAAACACCTGAGGGAATGATCGGTAAACGTAGATGGAAAAAAGAAACGGTGCCAGCTATGCAACTAGCGATAAAAAAAACCACGTACTTATCGTAGCTTTTTTTTTTTTTTTTTTTTTTTTTTTTTTTTTTTTTTTTTGAATATGTTTGCTTTCTTAATTTTTTAATATATAGGCTTTATTTTAAAGTTTATTTAACATAAAAAAGAATAGAGAACTAAACTCTTAGAAACAACTTTATAAAAACGAAACCAATAATGAACTTCTAATTTAGAAGAAATAAAGAAATAATTTAGAAGAAATCTTCAAAATGAACATGAATTCAGAGGCGTAATTTGCAATGGGGCAGAGGAAGGGGGAAACTGCCCCCCCCATACCAAATTCCCCCCCCCCCCAAACCTCAGTTTGCCTGTTACTTTTTCCGTTGGCTCTCTCTGTGTAGTTGTAGGTTAAAAAATTTCAGAAAATGGAACTTTCAGATGGTTCCAAAGAAAACCCTGTCTAGAAGTTTTTGCACCTGTTACAATATTCCGAAATTAATTTTATACGTTTTCTAGACTTCCATTTTTCCAAAAAAAAAAAATAATGCTCCGGTGTTTCCGCCCCTTGTGTTTCTTGGGCTTTTTTCTCTTTTTTTCTTTTTTTTTCTTTTTTTTAATACCGGGAAGTGAAATATATAGATTCAGCTCTTAAATTTAGAATTAAATCTTTTTTCCGCCACTCTGGTAACTGAACTGAACCTGTGAATGCTTTCTTGTACAATTATTACCTATGATAAGTTCCTGTTACATTTGATCCAAAATCCTTCTAAATTATTAATATCAATGGAATCTTGTCTTCCTCCCTCTTTCCTTATGCAGAAGATTGTGTTAGTTATTACTTTCTGGTTTGAATGCACTATTTCCACTTCATGGAACATCATAATAGTATTAAATTTCCTTGTATCTCACATTACAAGAGTTTCTAAGAAGTATTTTTGTACATTTTTTAATCAGTTGATTGTTTTATATTGAAGAATTGTTAAGTGAAAACTTGGTACAATGAAAGTAATATCTGATATTCTCTTTCTGTATGTTTTCATTTATTAGCCCTTGGTGGCCTTTAAGTCATTGGATTGCTCTGTTGCGCAAAAGGTCAAACTGAATTGACCACTGATGACGAAACTTAAAAAAAACGGACTTAAGGTCACTAAATTTTGCAGAAGACAAATGTTTCAAAACTCATGTATGTATTTCAATGCCCGGTGAAATTTGCGGCCAAGTAACACTAAAAAGAACACAAAACACAGAAACACAAAGAAACACAGAAAAAAATGTGATGCATAGTTGTATGAAGATGTCCTCATTAAGGAAAAAAGTGTAAAAAAAATTAGCAAGGTGACAAAAAAAAAAGAAAAAAAAGAAACGATTGAAACAAATACCTAGGTACTATACTGAACTTGAATCGAAAATTTTATATTCAAATTCGACAGAAACACAAAAACGACATGAGCAAAAAGAGTAAGACTAAATGATACATACATTTTAGACTAAAAACTATTTTAGGCTAAAAAAACTGGTTTATAAAATAATCAAGATTTGATGGCAAGCTAAAGAACGGCTGAATACAACACTTCTGTCGATCTGTCGATCCTTTTCTTTAATCCGATCTTTCATCCCCGAGTTCTATGACTCGGGGAAACGATTGAAACAAATACCTAGGTAATATTTTGAACTGGCATCGAAAATTTTATATTCTTTTTCGACAGAAAAACAAAAAAGAAAGGAGCAAAAAGAGTAAGCCTAAAAGAGTAATACTTATTAGCCTAAAAAGTATTTTAGGCTAAAAAAACTTTTTTATACACACATACAGATTTGCTTTAAATCTAAATAAAATCTGTATAAAACAATACTGTATATAGGTCGTGACTTTTTTTTTAATCATATCTGTAAAAACAGAGTTATATGACTCGGGGATACGATTTACACAAATACCTAGGTAATATTTTGAACTGGCCTCGAAAATTTTATATTCTTTTTATACAGAAAAACAAAAAAGAAAGGAGCAAAAAGAGTAAGCCTAAAAGAGTAATAATTTTTAGCCTAAAAAGGATTTTAGGCTAAAAAAACTGGTTTATAAAATCATCCAGATTTGCTGGCAAGCTAAAGAAAAGCTGAATAACACACTTCTCTCGATCTGTCGATACTTTTTTTTAATCCTATCTGTCATCCCCGATGTCTATGACCCTGTGAACCGATTGAAACAAATACCTAGTTAATATTTTGAACTGGCATCGAAAATTTTATATTCTATTTATACAGAAAATCAAAAAAGAAAGGAGCTCAAAGAGTCAGACTAAAAGAGTAATACTTTTTAGCCTAAAAAGGATTTTAGGCTAAAAAAACTGGTTTATAAAATCATCCAGATTTGCTGGCAAGCTAAAGAAAAGCTGAATAAAACACTTCTGTCGATCTGGCGATCCTTTTTTTTAATACGATCTTTCATCCCCGAGTTCTATGACTCGGGGAAACGATTGAAACAAATACTTAGCTAATAATTTGAACTGGCATCGAAAATTTTATATTCTTTTTCGACAGAAAAACAAAAAGAAAGGAGCAAAAAGAGTAAGCCTAAAAGAGTAATAATTTTTAGCCTAAAAAGGATTTTAGGCTAAAAAAAACTGGTTTATAAAATCATCCAGATTTGCTGGCAAGCTAAAGAAAAGCTGAATAAAACACTTCTGTCGATCTGGCGATCCTTTTTTTAATCCGATCTTTCATCCCCGAGTTCTATGACTCGGGGAAACGATTGAAACAAATACTTAGGTAATAATTTGAACTGGCATCGAAAATTTTATATTCTTTTTCGACAGAAAAACAAAAAAAGAAAGGAGCAAAAAGAGTAAGCCTAAAAGAGTAATAATTTTTAGCCTAAAAAGGATTTTAGGCTAAAAAAACTGGTTTATAAAATCATCCAGATTTGCTGGCAAGCTAAAGAAAAGCTGAATAAAACACTTCTGTCGATCTGTCGATCCTTTTTTTAATCCGATCTTTCATCCCCGAGATCTAGGACTCGGTTACCCGATTGAAACACATACCTCTTTACTATTCTGAACTTTAATCGAAAATTTTATATTAAAATTCGAAAGAAACACAAACAAGACAGTAGCAAAAAGAGTAAGACTCCCATATACCTAAATTATAGACTAAAAAGTATATTAGGCTAAATAAACTGGTTTATAACATAATCAAGATTTGATGGCAAGCTAAAGAACAGCTGACTAAAACAGGTCTGTCGATCTGTCGATCCTTTTTTTAATCCGATCTTTCATCCCCGAGTTCTATGACTCGGGGAAACGATTGAAACAAATACTTAGGTAATAATTTGAACTGGCATCGAAAATTTTATATTCCTTTTCGACAGAAAAACAAAAAAGAAAGGAGCAAAAAGAGTAAGCCTAAAAGAGTAATAATTTTTAGCCTAAAAAGGATTTTAGGCTAAAAAAACTGGTTTATAAAATCATCCAGATTTGCTGGCAAGCTAAAGAAAAGCTGAATAAAACACTTCTGTCGATCTGTCGATCCTTTTTTTAATCCGATCTTTCATCCCCGAGTTCTATGACTCGGGGAAACGATTGAAACAAATACTTAGGTAATAATTTGAACTGGCATCGAAAATTTTATATTCTTTTTCGACAGAAAAACAAAAAAGAAAGGAGCAAAAAGAGTAAGCCTAAAAGAGTAATACTTTTTAGCCTAAAAAGGATTTTAGGCTAAAAAAACTGGTTTATAAAATCATCCAGATTTGCTGGCAAGCTAAAGAAAAGCTGAATAAAACACTTCTGTCGATCTGGCGATCCTTTTTTTAATCCGATCTTTCATCCCCGAGTTCTATGACTCGGGGAAACGATTGAAACAAATACTTAGGTAATAATTTGAACTGGCATCGAAAATTTTATATTCTTTTTCGACAGAAAAACAAAAAAGAAAGGAGCAAAAAGAGTAAGCCTAAAAGAGTAATACTTTTTAGCCTAAAAAGGATTTTAGGCTAAAAAAACTGGTTTATAAAATCATCCAGATTTGCTGGCAAGCTAAAGAAAAGCTGAATAAAACACTTCTGTCGATCTGGCGATCCTTTTTTTTAATCCGATCTTTCATCCCCGAGTTCTATGACTCGGGGAAACGATTGAAACAAATACCTAGCTAATATTTGGAACTGGCATCGAAAATTTTATATTCCTTTTCGACAGAAAAACAAAAAAGAAAGGAGCAAAAAGAGTAAGCCTAAAAGAGTAATACTTTTTAGCCTAAAAAGAATTTTAGGCTAAAAAAACTGGTTTATAAAATCATCCAGATTTGCTGGCAAGCTAAAGAAAAGCTGAATAAAACACTTCTGTCGATCTGTCGATCCTTTTTTTAATCCGATCTTTCATCCCCGAGTTCTATGACTCGGGGAAACGATTGAAACAAATACTTAGGTAATAATTTGAACTGGCATCGAAAATTTTATATTCTTTTTCGACAGAAAAACAAAAAAGAAAGGAGCAAAAAGAGTAAGCCTAAAAGAGTAATAATTTTTAGCCTAAAAAGGATTTTAGGCTAAAAAAACTGGTTTATAAAATCATCCAGATTTGCTGGCAAGCTAAAGAAAAGCTGAATAAAACACTTCTGTCGATCTGGCGATCCTTTTTTTTAATCCGATCTTTCAACCCCGAGTTCTATGACTCGGGGAAACGATTGAAACAAATACTTAGGTAATATTTTGAACTGGCATCGAAAATTTTATATTCTTTTTCGACAGAAAAACAAAAAAGAAAGGAGCAAAAAGAGTAAGCCTAAAAGAGTAATACTTTTTAGCCTAAAAAGTATTTTAGGCTATAAAAACTGGTTTATAAAATCATCCAGATTTGCTGGCAAGCTAAAGAAAAGCTGAATAAAACACTTCTGTCGATCTGTCGATCCTTTTTTTTAATCCGATCTTTCATCCCCGAGTTCTATGACTCGGGGAAACGATTGAAACAAATACCTAGCTAATAATTTGAACTGGCATCGAAAATTTTATATTCTTTTTCGACAGAAAAACAAAAAAAGAAAGGAGCAAAAAGAGTAAGACTAAAAGAGTAATACTTTTTAGCCTAAAAAGTATTTTAGGCTAAAAAATCTGGATGATACAATCATCCAGAGTTGCTTGCAAGCTAAATAAAAGCTGTCTAAAAAACTTCTGTCGATATGGCGCGACTTTTTTTAATCAGATCTTTCATCCCCGCGTTCTATGACTCGGGGAAACGATTGAAACAAATACCTAGGTAATAATTTGAACTGGCATCGAAAATTTTATATTCTTTTTTCGACAGAAAAACAAAAAAGAAAGGAGCAAAAAGAGTAAGCCTAAAAGAGTAATACTTTTTAGCCTAAAAAGGATTTTAGGCTAAAAAAACTGGTTTATAAAATCATCCAGATTTGCTGGCAAGCTAAAGAAAAGCTGAATAAAACACTTCTGTCGATCTGGAGATCCTTTTTTTTAATCCGATCTTTCATCCCCGAGTTCTATGACTCGGGGAAACGATTGAAACAAATACTTAGGTAATAATTTGAACTGGCATCGAAAATTTTATATTCTTTTTCGACAGAAAAACAAAAAAGAAAGGAGCAAAAAGAGTAAGCCTAAAAGAGTAATACTTTTTAGCCTAAAAAGGATTTTAGGCTAAAAAAACTGGTTTATAAAATCATCCAGATTTGCTGTCAAGCTAAAGAAAAGCTTAATAAAACACTTCTGTCGATCTGGCGATCATTTTTTTTAATCCGATCTTTCATCCCCGAGTTCTATGACTCGGGGAAACGATTGATACAAATACTTAGCTAATAATTTGAACTGGCATCGAAAATTTTATATTCTTTTTCGACAGAAAAACAAAAAGAAAGGAGCAAAAAGAGTAAGCCTAAAAGAGTAATAATTTTTAGCCTAAAAAGGATTTTAGGCTAAAAAAACTGGTTTATAAAATCATCCAGATTTGCTGGCAAGCTAAAGAAAAGCTGAATAAAACACTTCTGTCGATCTGGCGATCCTTTTTTTAATCCGATATTTCATCCCCGAGTTCTATGACTCGGGGAAACGATTGAAACAAATACTTAGGTAATAATTTGAACTGGCATCGAAAATTTTATATTCTTTTTCGACAGAAAAACAAAAAAGAAAGGAGCAAAAAGAGTAAGCCTAAAAGAGTAATAATTTTTAGCCTAAAAAGGATTTTAGGCTAAAAAAACTGGTTTATAAAATCATCCAGATTTGCTGGCAAGCTAAAGAAAAGCTGAATAAAACACTTCTGTCGATCTGGCGATCCTTTTTTTAATCCGATCTTTCATCCCCGAGTTCTATGACTCGGGGAAACGATTGAAACAAATACTTAGGTAATAATTTGAACTGGCATCGAAAATTTTATATTCTTTTTCGACAGAAAAACAAAAAAGAAAGGAGCAAAAAGAGTAAGCCTAAAATAGTAATAATTTTTAGCCTAAAAAGGATTTTAGGCTAAAAAAACTGGTTTATAAAATCATCCAGATTTGCTGGCAAGCTAAAGAAAAGCTGAATAAAACACTTCTGTCGATCTGGCGATCCTTTTTTTAATCCGATCTTTCATCCCCGAGTTCTATGACTCGGGGAAACGATTGAAACAAATACTTAGGTAATAATTTGAACTGGCATCGAAAATTTTATATTCTTTTTCGACAGAAAAACAAAAAAGAAAGGAGCAAAAAGAGTAAGCCTAAAAGAGTAATACTTTTTAGCCTAAAAAGGATTTTAGGCTAAAAAAACTGGTTTATAAAATCATCCAGATTTGCTGGCAAGCTAAAGAAAAGCTGAATAAAACACTTCTGTCGATCTGGCGATCCTTTTTTTAATCCGATCTTTCATCCCCGAGTTCTATGACTCGGGGAAACGATTGAAACAAATACTTAGGTAATAATTTGAACTGGCATCGAAAATTTTATATTCTTTTTCGACAGAAAAACAAAAAAGAAAGGAGCAAAAAGAGTAAGCCTAAAAGAGTAATACTTTTTAGCCTAAAAAGGATTTTAGGCTAAAAAAACTGGTTTATAAAATCATCCAGATTTGCTGGCAAGCTAAAGAAAAGCTGAATAAAACACTTCTGTCGATCTGGCGATCCTTTTTTTTAATCCGATCTTTCATCCCCGAGTTCTATGACTCGGGGAAACGATTGAAACAAATACCTAGGTAATATTTTGAACTGGCATCGAAAATTTTATATTCTTTTTCGACAGAAAAACAAAAAAGAAAGGAGCAAAAAGAGTAAGCCTAAAAGAGTAATACTTTTTAGCCTAAAAAGGATTTTAGGCTAAAAAAAAGCTGAATAAAACACTTCTTGTGATGCAAAACCGCGCAATTTTAATAAGTTGTCTGAAATATTGCGTCAAAAATTGCATGAACGAATTCATAAGAAAATATAATTTGTTCGTGCCGTATATAATAGGTTATGCCACACTATTTTGATATTGATGACAATTATTTATCATTTACCCACTGTACAATCATATGCAGCGCAATAGCGCTGCCTAAGTAAAGAGCGATTTGGGCACAATGTATTATTTGTTTGTTTCTTTTAGACCAGGGCTTTCCGATCTGTCGATCCTTTTTTTTAATCCGATCTTTCATCCCTTTGTTCTTTAGGTGACTATTTACTTTAGATCTGCCCTAAAAATCATGTATGGATGAATGAATGATAGACTTATCTATCAACAAGTGAAATGACATCATTTTTATAAAATCCTAAAAGGGATTTTTTAATTTAAAAGTTTTTTAAATTAAAAAAGAACATTAAAAAAGGTAAGCAAAAAAAAAAGAAGGGTGGGGTGGAAACAGAAGTGAAAATATGCAAAAAAAAAGAAAATCTATCAACAAAATAGTTAACTGAAAAAAAAAAAAAAAACAGGTAAGACTATCATATATATTTATACTATTTGTACCTAGAATAGCATTGCATCCTATTTTTAGCCCTTCTTACTCTATATTTTTTAATATTATTTATTTAATATCCTCGTTAAATCTATTTATTTAATATCCAAGTTGAACATTCTCGATATAAGTTTACGATTATATTCTAATAGCCAAAGAAAACATTATAATTTTTTTTTGTTAGTGGGGATGTGAATTTTACGAACTTCGGCTGTTTAATTTGGCACTGGTTTAAATCTATATGGGTTTATGATGTATCTGGAATATTCCAAAACTACAATTTACAAGCAATATTTGCAATAAAACACGAGCCAAACTTTAAATATCAGAGTTTTAAGATTGAAACCCAAAAGTGATTTAAAACTTTCAATAGGCTGAGACACACCCTTAGAGGAGGACACTCCTTTTCTTGCACTTCTTGCTATTTTTGTATTTTATTTTTAGTTACTATCAATTATTAACACAAACTCAACATAACCACATTCCCTTCAAATGTTTCGGTATGATAGGGGGGGGGGGGGGTAATAAAAGAAATCCACAGAAATAAAAAATAAAACATTATCCTAAGAAGGGATAAAAAAAAGCATAAGTATAACATCATGTAACCTACTACCACCAACTTTGTATTCACTTCCTTCTCTAACACACATCAGTTAAAATAAAAATACAATAATAAAAATACCTATATTGGTTCTTTAATGCTATTCTATCAATTATTTATCCTATCAATTTAATCATCAAAATAATGTTTAGAAACAATTCTGTTTTTCAACGGCCTTTTAAATCCACTTACACTCCAACTACTTTTAAGATCCCCATCTTATGAATTCTATAACTTAACCCATCTTAAAACAAAACCCCCAACCTAGATGTAACCTAATTATTAACATAAATTTTATTTGTCGATCTTGTATACAGATGGTCTAAAAAATCATTTATTGCGGGGACATTTTATTTACAGTCGTAACTTTCTATATAACGTTCTTTAGAATGTTATGAACATAACGTTAATAACATTATTTGTGGTAACACAGTGGATTGCTACTCTGCTTGGCAATGCGGAACTTGGGGTTCGATTCCTGCTGCCGCCAGGATTGGCAATAAACCTGTTACCTTTCCCTGTAAGAAAAAGTCCCAGCAACTCGAATGTCGATTCGATGCCATATGCCGGCTATCAATGTATCTGAAGGATCTTTATCTTTTGTTTACGCATCATGTATCATGATAACTTAGTCTACTAATGATGTCATCTATTGTTGCCCGCTTATGTCATCATTAAAAAATTATATTCAGTACTTGGCTTAAGTTGCTTTTTGGGTCTACATTCACGAACCTTAGAATCTTCTTTTAATTATTATTTTTAATTATTTAATTACTTTAATTATATAATTTTTAAAATAAAATTTTTAATTGTTATTGCTTAAACTTTTTTAAATTATTGTTTAATTGTTTCATTATTTGTTTTCAATTGGAAAGGAAGCATGGTCTGAAACCAAAGATCAAGAACTGAGTTTGTCCCACCTGGGACTTTTATTTATAATAATCGTCACAATAAAAAAATTAATAAAAATTTTGGACTCACAAAAATGCACAAAAAAAATCATAAAACAAATTAACAACTAGTGTTATCATAAATAATCAAAAATAAAGTCGTCTTATAATTTAATAAAACTACTACAGTTCGGCCCCTCTTATGATAGACTAGACTTTTTTTCTCCTATCTTCTGATATACGGGTTACAGCGGTAGCTAACAACCTAGTAACATGGACGCCTGTATGGGGGGGGAGGCAGAGGGGGGCTCCAGCCCCCCTATGGCTGAATGATGCTGCCTTATATTTTATATTTTTGTTTTGAGATTTCTATTATACAGCATTGGAAGTGCCAATTAGACCAGCTAACCCCCCTAAAATTCAGCTTATGGGCGCCAATGCCTAGTAATAGACGATCACGTCCCATACTAAAAATAAAATAAGCCATAAAATAGCGTCAGATCGAAACACAAAGTAAACTATTAGAACCGTCTTGTCTGAAACTCCTATTTAGGAAACTTACAGTCTCTTAGCTTAAACAACAAAGAAAATATGTTGGCCTAAAAAACAAGAAAATCGGCTTGAACTACGATATTCTGCATCGACGGTATCTTTTTTTTCCGTTTTTTCTTTTTCCTGAGCTAGCTGGGGACTGGGAAATCATAGAGCTGTTTAATGGCTCATTTTAAAGGAAATTATATAAATACAAGAATAATTTTTTACGAAAAACAGCATTTTTATATAATCCGGGTTGCAGCGGTAGCTAGCAACCTAGTAAGAGACGATCACGTCCAATGTTAATAAATATAAAAACCCATAACTCCTAAAAAAAAAGTCAGATCAAAACAAAAGGTACACCATTAGCATCACTTTGTCCGAAACCCCTATATAGGAGACTTTCTGTTCCTTGGCTTGAACAGCAAGGGAAATATTTTGGCTTGAAAATCAAGAAAAGTGACAGCTACTACAGCATTCTGCCTAAATAGCATCTTTTTTTTTCTTCTTTTTTTTCTTCCACAGATAGCTTGGCACTGGAACATCGTAGAGAGTTGTTCAATGGCTCATTTTAAAGGAAATTATTGGTTTTAAAAATCTTTTGTATTTAAATCAAATTATTTTTAAAATAGAATCATTTTTTTTACGAAAAACTGCATTTTTGACGTCTTTTCATACTGCAGTCTTTTCAAAGATATTTGATTTTTTAAGCAATCAAACAGATCGTGGTAAAGAACTTTATAGTAAGAGTTACTCGTCTCAATAGTAACCGAAACTTTAAAAAACGAAATTTTGATACCAATAGATACATCAAAAGAATCGGATTTTTATGCTGATTTTAAATATGTAAGTTTTAACAAGTTTAGTCCTAGCCATTAAAAGTTACGAGCCTGAGAAAATTTGCCTTATTTTTGAAAAAAAGTTACAATAAAGAACGATCTCTTGCCTATACTAAATTTTATAGGCCACTTATATCCGGGTTGCAACGGTAGCTAGCAACCTAGTAAGAGACGATCACGTCCAATACTAAGAAATATAAAAACCCACAGCTCCTAAAAAAAGAGTCAGATCAAAACAAAAAGTACACCTTTAGAACCGCCATGTCCGAAAACCCTGTATAGCAAACTTTTTGTTCCTTAGCTTGAACAGCAAGGGAAATATATTGGCTTGGAAATCAAGAAAAATGGCAGCAACTACAGCATTCTACCTAAACGGCATATTTTTATCCTTTTTTCTTTTCCACAGACAGCTTGGCACTTTAAAATCGTAGAGAGTTGTTCAATGACTCATTTTAAAGGAAATTATGGGGTTAAAAACGTTTTGTAATTTAAACAAATTATTTTTAAAACAGAATAAACTTTTCAACTAAAAACTGCATTTTTGATGTCTTTTCATACTGCAGTCTTTTCAAAGATATTTGATTTTTGAATTATAATAAAGAACGACCTCTTGCCTATACTAAATTTTATACGCCACTTAATTATAGCACAGGTTAGTAATTCCAGAGAATAGCTTGGTACAGGAACATCATAGAGAGTTGTTCAATGGCTCATTTTAAAGGAAATTAATGGGGTTCAAAACCTTTCGTAATTAAAACAAATTATTTTTAAAATAGAATCAGTTTTCTACGAAAAATTGCATATTTCATATTAAAGATTAATCAATGACCTCATAATCGTATACCAGCGGTAGGATTTTAACCCGCGCCTCCGAAGAGACTGGTGACTAACACCAGTTTCTTGGACCACGCTGCCTCTCATAACTATATATGTGAATCCGGGTTGCAGCAGTAGCTAGCAACCTAGTAAGAGACGAAAGTAAGAGACCAGTCTCTTACTCACAAATTTGGACTTTTTCGCAGTTTTTTCCCTTAGAGGGGAGTGGAATTGGCCCAGTTTATTGTAGTTTCTTAAGTCTATTGTAGTTAACCAAGCAATGATGTTGCTTGGTTATTTGGTTTGGAATGGGGGTCAGCGACGTGACTCTGTAAGCCCACCCAGCTCTAAATGGGTGCCTGGAAAAATCTAGGGAGGGTAAACAGGAAGGGTGTGTAAAAGCACAGAATGACTAGCCCCCCCCCATTGCACTTCCTGGCTGAAAGGCCATCAAAAGGAGATCAGCACCGCTGGTAAGGACTGTTAAGTCTAATGCTGTGTTCTTTGCTTCTCCAAAAAATCACAAACTTTCCATTAGAGTTGAAGTGTCAGTTTTGATTCAATTTTTATGCACCTTAAAGAAAGATATGCTTGTCTACAGTAATAGGTTATTTCTTTCCTCTTTTCTTTCCTCTTACTTTTCTTTCTTTTTTTTTCGTTATTTCTTTTCTTTTCTTACCTCTTACTTACGTTATTTCTTTCCTCTTACTTTTCCAGGAACCCCAATGCTGGAGACAATCCAAATGGCATAATTACATGGTCTCAATTTTGCAAAGAGCCTTTGCCAGACCGGAACTTCACATTCTGGGAATGGTTTTATGCTATAAAGAAGCTCACCAGAGAACATTTAAGAGGCCCCTGGGTTGATAAGTAAGTCTGTATACACAACGAAAGTCTGTATATTTGCACATAAGTCTATACACATTTAAGGCTGTGCATGGCTGGCACTATATATTCTGGTAATGTTTTTGTGCTATAAAAACCTTTATCAGACAACAACTTTATGGGTCCTTGGACTAATAAGGAAAAATATAAATGAAAAAAGTTTATATAGATAAGTATGTATGCACGTGAGACTATACCAGGATCTTCATATCTTGGAGATGGTTAGAGATTATAATTGTTTTACAAGTCTAAAAGTGTACAATTTTAAAACGAAAGGCTGAGAGACACCGAAAAAACTGGCTGCTGTATGACAAGGCCGTTTCCAGGTCAGGGGGAGGGGCTGAGTGGTTTTGGGTTTGACCCCCCCCCCCCCAAAAAAAAAGTTCGCCTGACTCGTAAAAATGTAGCAAAAATGAATATAAACAAACTTTTGATGCGTTTTTAAAAGCTTTTCGCACCCCCCCCCCCTGAAAAAATTCCTTTTTTAACCCCGCCAACCCCCCACCCCTTCCCCAGAAAAAAATGGATACGATTCCTAAAATTCTCCTGAAAAAATTCCTTTATTTTAAACGGATTATCTGGGTCACTTCCACGTTTTCCCACTTAAAAAAGAAAAAAAATATTGCTATTCATAATATGTGTGTTCTCGTCTTTAAATATTTACGATATTTAGGAAATATTGAACGATATATATTATAATATTATATTTATATTTTACGTAAATATTATATTTACGTAAATATTATATTTAAGAATATTTACGATATATAGAAATATCGAACGTCATCTTTCTCTTTATCAAGTAAGATTGGCAAACAGCTGTTTTTAAAGAGTATCGAATATTATAAAGTTTTTTTTTCTATATTTTCAGTTAGGCCGTATGAACACCAAGGGTGCCGGCAGAAAATTTTCCAGGGGGGCCAGACGCCAAAACAGCAGTTGTGGTTGGGTGACAGTTTAGTTGGTTTAGGGCACCAAACTACGACTTTACCCCGAAGAGGACGGATTTGCATTCAATTTAAGATTCTGAGAAGCTAATTAATTTAAAAGTATCAATAAATATATTTTAGGCTTCCAAGTCGCAAAAGAAGTAATACCACACGGTGGTAGTGCTGGATTCAACCAAGTTGATTCGCTTTATTCGTATTGAAAATAGGCTACGTTTGGTGATCTATAATTGCGTATCAGCTATAATGAGGGGGGGGGGGAGTCATTGTTTAGGTGGGGATAGGGTAGATTCCTAAAAAAGTACTTTTTAAAGGACAAACTGCTTACTCTGCATGAGGCTTCAGATAAATGTTGAAAAAGGGAAGGGGGGAGTAGGAATTAATTAGAATGTTTCTCTATACAGCTAATATGTTACATTCCCATAGCACAGACGTGGAAAAGGCAAGGCAGGTCATCATCAGCCCCGCCATGAAATTTCTTTGGGGTGGCAAATACTGCTAGCCGTCTTGGCTAAGTGGACGTGCGCTGGGTTGAGAATTCTTTGTCCAAGGGGTATGGGTTTGATTCCTGGCGTGGCTAGTTATTTGGTTTGGGACGCTGGTCACTGGTGTGACTCTGTAGGCTTAGCCAGAGTCGACCCAGCTCTAAATGTGTACCTGGAGAAATCTGGGGAAGGTAAGCAGGAAGGTTGTGCGAAAGTACAGGATGGCTGGGCCCATCCCCCCATTGCACTTCCTGGCTAAAGGGCCACGAAACGGAGATCAGCACCGTCGGTTTGGACCTTAAGGGTCTAGTGCCGTCATACTTACCTACTACTTACTTACTTACAAATACTGCTAGGAACTTAGTTTTCAGCAATTTTCAATGGTAATATTTTTCTTTTTGTATTTATATGAAGTACTTCAATGTATTAAAAAAAAAAATATGTAATATATTTATGGATAAGAAAATCCTAGTGCAGAGGGTGTGATGGCTTCAGTTATGTAGAAGATCAAAAATATCACAGAATTTCCATCCATACAAACAATAATCCTCCTTTTCAGCCAACCAAAATTCTTCAGTATTAACACTAACCAGGACTTTTTACCAAAATTACTATCCATCACCAATTTTTTAAGTATATTCAAATTTTATCCAAAATTGAAATTGCAAATTTAAACGTAGAAGGGTACTAAGCAATGTACAATTTTTGATTTACACATTTTAAAAGCAACTGACCAGGGATTTAAGGGACCGGTACCTCAAATTATATCTTGGTTTGGCCTGGGTATGATTTGGAAAACAATCAGAAATTAAATGAAAAAAAGAGCTTTTCAACTGAAAGCAGGGAACAGATTTAAAACTTGCTCCTTACTTTAGTTGAAAAACCTTTCATATTTGTTTAATTTTGTTTCATGAAACTGTAAAGTATTATGAATACAATACTTTTGGTAATACTGTTCGGATTTTGATAAGTAATCAAACAGTTCGTGGTAATGAACTGTAACTTACTTACAGCGACATGGCTCAATAGTAACCAAAACTCTAAAAAACGGAATTTTTGATATCAATAGATACATCAAAAGAATTTGCTTATTATGCTGAATCCAAATATATTAGTTTCATTAAGTTTGTTCTTACCCATCAAAAGCTATGAGCCTGAGAAAATTTGTCTAATTTTCGCAACAAGGAGGAAATACCCCCTTGAAGTCATATAATTTTAATGAAAATCACACCATCAGATTCTGCGTATCAAGGAAACCTACTGTAGAGGTTTCAAGCTCATACCTGCAAAGATGTGGAATTTGTAATTGTTCCCAGAAGAAAAATCACGGATGCGTGTTCATTTGTATTTTTTTTTTTTTTTCCAGGGGTGAGCGTATCGACCAATTGTGCCTAGAACTTCGGGATAGGGCTCATTCTAATGGAAATGAAAAGTTTTTGTGGCCTTTAACTAACCAAAAAAATTGGAGGATAACTCGACCACCTCTCACTTTACTTTTTTTCCCAAAATCGTCCTATCAAAATTTTGAGATAGCTTTTTTCTTCGGCATAGTTGAAAGGCCCAATAACTATGTCTTTGAAGATAAAATGACCCCCCCCCTTACTACCCCTGGGGAGAGGTTAGTCATAATAATCGCCCTTTGTTTTATTTTTTATTGGGATGCATGCATACATTTTTCGGGTGAGGAGGGGAGGACGAATTTTCTGCTGGGAGAATTTTCAATGGAGAGGATGGTTTCCAGGGGGTGAAATTATCACAAGAAATTTTATACTGGTTGAATTTATCAGAATATATATACGAAATTTCTTTATATGTCTTGCTTTCTCTTTACAGATTCAATTTTACGCGTGAAGATGTTAAGGGTAATTTTCCAGGGTAAATTTTCTCCAGGACTGAATTGTCCAGAGGATATTTCTATGGGGAGGGGCATTTTTCCGTGGAGGTGGACCCAGGTATCCTGGCGTTATTTAAAAAACGATCTGGGATAATAAAAACAAGTTTTTTCAACTGAAAGTAAGGAAGAAGATTAAAACTTAAAACAAACAGAAATTTATTACGCATATGAGGGGGGTTGCCCCGCCTTCAACATCTCGCTTTTATGCTAAAGTTTAAATTTTGTCCCAATTCTTTAAAAACAATTCCTGAAACACAAGGGTCGTTTAATTAGAACAATAAGTAACTTTTTTTTGAAGTGCTAAAAAACTGTAGCTTGAAGAGCGAGGTGTTGAGGAAGGGGGCAACCCCCCTCATATATGTAATAAGTTCTGTTCGTTTTAAGTTTTACTGTTGCTCCTTACTTTCAGTTGAAAAAACTTGTTTTATTTTCTTTATTTAATGAAGCTTAGAGACAAAGAATTTTATAAAGTCAATGGAAAAAGTATGCCAATCAAAGTATTCTCTAAAGGCAATGGAAAAAGTATGCCAATCAAAGTAAAAGTATTTAAAAATGAAAAAAGTAAGTAGCTACAAAAATGCACAAAACAAAAGCCTACTTACAAAAACTAATATATAAACTTCCAGTATTAAGTTCTTTTGAGCAATGCCGATTTGGTTATCAAACACCAAAATATTCAATGCCTTTAGACTCAGTGTTTATAAAAAGTAACGCATTATCAAAGTAGTTTGTTCAAAGTAAAGCATTAAAACTAAGATTAAGAAAATCAAATAAAAATATTTAATTCAATATTTTTAATTAAATTTTGAATGCCGAAAACCAGTAATTTGACACCTTTGTACTTTTTAACTGTAAAATTTAAACCTTTTTCAAAGTGACAAATAGATAAATACAATCACTCCTAGAAACAAAAAAAAATGATAATAAAACACAAAAATGTATCTGTTCAGGGGGAAAAAACAGAAATTCTTAGAATTCCGTTCAGGGGAAACATTTCTGATTATAGTGGTTTCATATATCAGCTCATGGGTACTCTTGCAATGCAAGCAAAAGTTGACGGCAGATTTTACCGAAATTGTCCCTTATTAAGTTGTTTTCCTTGTGTTTTCTATAATTATACGAACTTCCTTTTGTTCTAATAACTGCACTAATTACTAATAAACAAATTCATATTTAAGATCACTATAATTAGCTGATTCTTTGACTCAATATTATCAATAGTTAGGCTCTTATACTTTCCTTATTGACAAGGATCGTTATTTACTTACCATTCACTACTGTGAAGAATTTGTTGTTTTTTTTTTTTGTTTTTTTTTTTTACTCCAACCAAATCATATAGAAAAAGTGTTTGTGAAAAACTGGTTAGGGGTTACTCAGTCACAAATTAGAACTTATATTTTTCGTTATTATGGGTCAAAATCTATTGGCACGTAGCCAACAATGGGGCAACAAATATTTTTTCTATGGTTTTTCCTTATTCTGCTTTTTTCCATTGGTTTCCTTATAATTACTTTATAGTCCCAAACTTCCAGGGGGAGGCATGACCTCCCTGCCCCCTCCCCTTGCCGGAACCCATGATGAACACCATCTGGGAAGGTTTTGTTTTTACCTTTAAATTGATTATTAAAAAAAAAAATTCGTCACGACATGGATGACGGTTAATATCGGGATTAGTTGAAATGTGGAAATGCATAAAAGATAAAGCTGTATTTTTTTCAAATATAGACGAAAATATAAGTAAAGACAAAATATGGATTAAAGTGGAATCGACCCATCGTTTAATATAAATTTCCTGCGTATTATTAAGTAAGATTTTTGTCATTACATTGTTTTCTCCAGAAGAAGCTCAACACATGAGCATTACCATAAGACACTTATAAGGCCTGTTAAACTCGTATTTTTGTATGTTTCATAGTAACATGATACTGCTATGACTTAAGACATATCTTTAAAGTTGCCTGGTGCCATGTTTTATATAAAACAATTACTTTTAATTTGCTGTTTGCATCCAAGTTGTCATTGATAATTACCAGGGTCGGATTTTTATTCGGGAGGGTGGGGGGTGGTGGTGTTGGAGGGGTTTATCAGAAGATTTTTGTTCAGCGGTTAAGTTCCTAAAGGATGAAGAAGGTGGTTATCTCCTGAAGACTTTATCTAACAGTCTCAAATAAGGTTATTTTTTATCTGCATTTTTTACACCAATTTGTGAGTCGCAGAAATATTTTTTTTTAGTAATAATTTTTAACTGCATTTTAAGAATTAGTTTAGGAAATAAGAGAAATATTGCGGAGGAGGGGGGATTCTATTTTTACTTTTTTTTTCTTCTTTTCTTCTTTAATTTTTTATTTATGAAACTTATTATGTGTATTTTTGTTTACTATTTATTTAGAGACGGATATAGAAGACGGAGAATAGGAAAAGGAAATAATTGCTTTAATTTTCGGGTGATTCCAAGTCCACAGGAATTTTGACTCTTATTGCTTGAATATGCCACTTAAACAATAGATTTTCATCCAAAAGAACTCCCAGGAAATACACATATCGATCGGGGGGTGGATGGGGGGACTTTGAAGCCTATTGGTGAACGAAGCTCAGTTATTGGGTGACAGCTCATACCTGTTCGAGAAAAATCAGAAGGTACTACTTTTTTACAGTTAAAGCTAGTAGATTTACGTCAAACGAATTGAAAATCTTCTCAGTCATTGCTCGAAGCTTTAAAATAAGTGATAATTTATCCGAAGCCGCGGCACCTAGAGTAGAGTCATCTGAAAATGCCATTATTGGGTGTTAAAAAGCCGGTAGAGGTCTTTCACATAGATGAGGAAGATGGTTGGTCCAAGAATAAAATCTTGGGGCACTCCGCATTCAAGTTGGAACTTGTGCGTCTGTATCTTCCCTTGCAATAGATCTGTCAGTGAGGTATGAAGAGAACCAAGACAAAGCTTCCCCACGCACACCAAGATGAGAAAGCTTACCAATGAAGATCTTTTGTGTAAGGCTGTCAAAAGCTTTCTTTACGTCAAGTATAATGGCTACAGGATTAAGATTAAAATCTAGAGATTTTCGTATAAGTAGAATGCTAGGCACGAAACCCAAACTGATGCTGATGGTATTTTTTTTTTACTTCAAAAAAACTCATCAGATGTTTGAGCATTGGCCTTTCAAATATCTTAGAGAACACGGACAGAAGAGAGCTTGGCCTGTAATTTCCAGAGTCCTTGGGATCACCTCCGTTAAGGAGAGCTGTCTTTCGACAGAAGAGAGCTTGGCCTGTAATTTCCAGAGTCCTTGGGATCCCCTCCGTTAAAGAGAGCTGTCTCTTTAAGACTTGCCAATTTAAGACGTTGAGGAAATACTTCTAGTTGAAATGACTGGTTAATCAAATAGTAAAGTGGGATGATAGTCGATGGAAGGATATCTTCGATTACTTTAGCAGAAATTTGGTTAAAACCTTTTGAAGAATTCTTCAAAGACAAAACAATATTCGTAATTTCCTGCTCTGTAATCTCCTCAATCTGTATGAACATAGTATGTTTTGATTTAGTTCAAGCTTCCCCTCAACGTTTCCTCAGATGTTTATTTCAAAGTCCTCAGCTTGGTAGTACTCACTACGGAAGCAGTAGTTGTAGTGGTAGTAGTAGTAGTAGCTGTGGTAGCAATAGTAGTAGTTCTAGTAGTAGTAACGTGCAAGCATTGGTTTTTTGGTCAATTGATTATCTCCCTTATCATTCCCTTAAAGTTCTAAATTAATATACATAGTCATTCCTGAGTTATGCCCTTTTGACGACTCATGTGTGCATAACGTGTATTGATTTAGTTCAACATTCCGCGCAACATTTTCTGAAAGACTCACCTGAATGCCGTTCGTCTTTTTTGAAAGTAAAGGTCAAACATGCCCACCTTTCTCAATAACGTATACCTTCTTACAGCCCTTGTCCTGATGGCTGTAGGGGATTTGACATCACCAAAAGCATATTTACTTGACCTTTTAACAATCTTCAACAAAATAGCTGCCTCAAAATTTTGATTGGATGTGTTTATGGAAAGGGTGGGCTTAGGGAGGGGGGTCTTCCAGTCGCTTTTGATTCTTAAAAAGGGCATTATAACTTAGTTTTATAATCAACTGAGCCCTATACGAAGTTTATACGACCACCCATTTCATAAAAATTGGATGTGTTTATGGAAAGGGTGGGCTTAGGGAGGTGGGGGGGGGGGGTGTCTTCCAGTCACTTTTGATTCTTAAAAAGGGCATTATAACTTAGTTTTATAATCAACTGAGCCCTATACGAAGTTTATACGACCACCCACTTTATAAAAACCTTTGCCCCCAGGGCATAGCTTATAACCCTTGTCCCTTGGTTCCGGGGGATTTATCAACCTTGAGGCATTATTATGTGTTTCTTTGAACCATTTTTAACAAAATGGCTATCTTAAAATTTCTATAAGAGGCATTCCACAAAAAGAGGGTTTTGTGGGATGGGGGCGGGCTAATTATCCTCTATCACTTGCGACTATTAAAAGGGAACTAGAACTTTCAATTTTCAATTAAATGAGCCTCCTCTAAAGTCTATACGACCACGCCTTCCATAAAACCATATGTGTCCCCGGGGCATAACTTACATCCTCTCACCCCCAGTCTCTGGGGTTAGTTTCAACTCCAAAGACTTTGTTATATGATCTTTGGACTATTTCGAATAAAATGGCTATCTCAAAATTTCTTTTGGATGCATTTGGGGAAAAATAAGGCGTGGGGAGGGAGGGGGGAGCTAGTTCCCCTCCGATCAATTTTGGCTCTTAAAAAGGGCACTAGAACTCTCAATTTCCATTCGAATGAGCCCCTTTTGAAGTTTCTACGACAACTCCTTCTATTCGACGTGCCTTGGTCAGAAGATGCAAAGAAAGAAACAAAAAAAATAATACATTATGGCAACATCGTTCTTCACTTAGGACACGCTATTGCGTTGCCTATGATGAATGAACAAATAAATAAAACTAAGGGGAAAACCTGTGTACCATTCATAAATATTGATCGTTTCTTTTCAGCATTGTCTTATGCTGACATTGCTTATTACTCTTATGTTGTTGTCTTATCAACTCAATCTTACGTCTTATATTGATATTGGGACATTGTCTTATAACCATGTTGTGGCTCAGACATAGCACTAATTGACAACTAATTGAAAAATTAATAACAGTAATTGTGAACTAACAACAGTAATTAAAGCTGCTTTTGTTTGCAACTGCCATTTTTAATCTTTTAAACGCCTCAAAGTGTTTCTTCACTCAAGGTTAGCAAATTATGGGCTTATTACCACAAGCTGTTTATGATGGAACTGATTTCCGTTTCACCTTCTTCACCACTTTTTTTCGTTAATAGTTTAGTTTCCTCGGTTTTTTTTTGTCTTGAATGTTTTTTTTCTTTCTTTATTTACTCTGCTATTTTAATTTCTTAAGGTTTCATGTAGTTCATACATGTAGCGTATTCTATTGTTTTTTTTGTTCTTTTTTTCGTTATTCTCCAGAAGTGGCGTTTTTGTATATGATGTGGGTTAAAAGTAAATTATTATCGTTATTATTATAAAGGTAAAAATATTCAGTCTATGAATTTTCTTGATTTTACCAATCTATTCCAGAAATCTTCCTTTCTTATTTTGAAAGCAGATAGGTATCTCTTGCCCTCTTGATAAATTGTACCCAGTAAGGATGGGAATCAAGACCGTATCCAGGATTTTTGTTCTGTAGGGGGGGGGGGTGGTTTAATAGTAAACTTTACAAAACGCATCAAAAATTTATTTATATAGAACTTCTTTTTACTTTTTTATGAGTTGGAGAAGAAAGTAGGGGGGGGGGTTCAAACCCAGTATCCCCATGGATACAACATTGGCAAGAGTACATGGTGAAGTAACCTCTGTCATCTCAAACTGCAGCCTGCAAGTGAAACGTAAAGAAAAAAAAAATAGTTCATCCAGGCCGATTTGTAGCATGTGACGCATCAATAGATATTTTGTGGGAAATAAATTAAATAGAGGGTCCCCTTCCGCGTCGGCCCAAGCGAAACTTACCACAATATTACAAAAAAAGCCTGACATAAAACATACCATTGTACACTGCTGCCTGTCTTCTCTTCAACGAAGCTGTAGGAGAATTCCCCCCCCCCCCCCAGATCCAATTTTTCCGCTCCTTTTTAATCTAAGCTTTTCGTCAACAAGTCTGGGGGCTCCTTGTAACTCATTTTGACGGTTTCTTCACCTAAAAATTAAAGTGTTCTTAGTGCAAAGGTCTATCACCGAATCTCTACTTTTTTAATCAGGACGAAAATTTTTCGCTAGAAACTGAAATCATAACGAGGGCTACAGCCCATAAGCAATTACCAACCGCCCATATTTTGCAATAAGCATTAAGCAATTAGCAATAAGCAAATTACCAACCGCGATTCTGTTAAAAAATTGCCTAAAATTAAAAGGAAGAAAATGAAATATGCATTTGAAGTCCCACGCTATAGAACAGGACAGTTTCAATAAGGAAATTCAAAAGTGCATCTTCCAAAAGTTATATTTTGCAATTTGGCCCCAACTTGGGCTGCCAAGACACCAAAACTATTTTTTTCGACCGGCAAAGTGATTGTGAATCGTTTTAGAATATGGATGGAATCAAATGATTATATGAATATCGACATCGGAGCATCGTAATTGAGGAGAAAGAAATTATGTTTCACCAAGACTTGCGCCAACTCAGAGCTCGTCGGTTAGCATGGTGAAAAGTCAAGAATTATGGTTTTGACTTCTTGACCTACCTTCTTACTCATCAGATCTATTCTCAGGCGATTACTTTTATTCCCCAGTCTAGTTCCATGTTTAAAGGAAACATAACATTTTTAATTAATTTCATTTTTGTGTTCCTGGCCTCCCTCAGGCCATTCAGCGTGTCCCCAGGTGACGATAGGGGAACGCCCTACAGATATGTAGGGTACCTCCATAGGAGGCGCGGACCAAGGGGGGACCTTGTCCCGTGGGGGTCCATAATAGAAACTGGGGCACCCTCGCCCGGGGTCATAAATACAGGTGGAGGAAGAAGAAGGCCCCTCAAATATACACTCAAAAGGACCCACTGGTTTGTCCACAAGTCCCATGAGTTACAAGCCTTCTCCCAGTAAAGGGTTAAATTGCATGGTGATGCAGAACACCATCGCGGTCGAATCCTTTATAGGAGGACAACTGCGGCAGGGCGTAAGATCCAGATCTATTGACAACGGTCTCTGCAAAGGGCTGCCTCGACCCTTTTGGGGTACCTGCAAGACTGGGGACCTTGCGGTCAACTATATTCCTACTTAAGGAGTGGCGCACATCGAGGAAATTATAGCCTAGTAAACGACACAGCATTCGCACGGGATTCTGACTAATGGACAATTCTTCTGGGCTTGGTATGTTTTGACGGGCGTCTTCGGGCTGAAAATCCTCTTCCTAGCTAATTTATCTATTATGGGCTACCTCCCCGTAGTAGCATAATATTTGTAGGCATGAATATATAATGAGTCGGAGTTAATAGGCTTGAGATTGTCTGTGCAGGATTTCGACTCTTGTTGATAGAAGAGCATCGCCAAGTGCTGAACAACATGTTGTGACTAAGATGGGCCCAGGATTGCACAAAGCCTCCATTCATGGAGGTCCCAGGGACTTCTTGCTGTCCGCTTCTCAGCCGGCTTAAGCACTTCGGTGTAGACTTGAGAAGATATGTGATCCCCATCATGCACTGGTATCCGGGATCATTTCTTTTCCTGAGGCCAAAATAATTTCAATGATTTAAAGAACATGAATATTGGAACTTGGAATGTTACAACGTTAAAAAATGACTATTTTATCGACATTTTGACTGATGAATTCAGACGATTTGAACTGGATTTATTAGGAGTTTCAGAAACTCATATCCCAGGGGTAGGAATCATGAAATTAGGTATATAGAATTTGTTTACTCAGGCAGGAAGGATGGGGTACATAGACAAAGAGTAGGGCTCATGAGGAATAAGAAAGCTGCTAAGTCTTGTTTAGGTTGGGACAGTATTAAAAATAGGATATTAACTTCTTATTTATGACTAAAAAGTTCAGGTATCAGTTATAGTAGTATATGTCCCTGTAGAACCAATTGACGGAGATGCTAGTGACTCAGATGAATTTTTCTTACAGTTACAGAAGCTAATGGACAAGGTCCCAGGTAGAGATATGATGTTATTAATTGGAGATTTTAACGCCCAGGTCGGTAGAAATAGATGGTATCCTAGCCTAGGTGAATTTGGTGTAGGAAAAGAAAACAGTAATGGATACATACTTTTGCAATTTTATAGGTATAATAATCTAGTTATAACCAATACGGTGTTTGGTCATAAAATGGCTCATACGTTAACATGGTATTCACGTGATGGCAAGACAGCAAACCTTATTGATTATGTTATAGTGAACCGAAGACTGGCAGGATCAATACAAGATACTAGGGTATATAGAAGTGCCGTTATTGATATTAAAAGTAAAGATGACCATTTAGTAGTGTTAAGGGTTAATTTAAAGCTGAAATATCGGAAAGGTAACTACCTCCTGGGAAGTTATGATGTTGTTAGACTCCAGGATGAGAATTTGAGAGACGTTTTCCAGGAACAGTTGAATACTAATTTTGAGAGTTTAAAATTTGATAATGTGTAAGATGTTTGGAATAATTTGTGAAGTTGCTGAATATGTATTAGGGAAGAAAGCTAGAACTGCAGCTAAGAATATTAGTGAAACAACTGTACATTCAACAGAAAGGAGAAAGGAATTGTACAAGAAATCGCTCATAGACAGATCATACAAAAACAAGAGGAATGTCAAGAAAGTGGAGAAAGCTCTGAAATAGGAGCAAATAATATGTGAATTAGAGGCCATGGATAAAATTGCCGAGGATCTGGAAGATGCAGCTAGAAGGCATAATAGTAAAATATTGTGCTGGCATGTTAACAAATTAAGAGGGAGTAGTCAATCCGGACTTGGCCCAGTTAAAGATAGGAATGGGGCAACAATTAGCGGTAAAGGAAAAAATAAAGAGAGATGGGCAGAACATTTTGAGAATTTGCTAAACCGAGAGAGAGTTGCAGGAAAAGAGATAGACGAAAAAGAAAAAGTTTCTGATACCTTGGATGTGAAGGAAGATTTGTTTTGTGATGAGGAAATAGCAACTGCAGTAAAAGGATTAAAAAATAATAAGGCTCCAGGTGCTGATAGGGTGGTAAATGAGTTTCTTAAATATGGTGGCTCTGAGGTTAAAAATAAAGTTACTGAAGATTATGAATATGATTTTTCAAAAAGGGGAAGTACCTAACAGTTTTAGAAAAACCTTAATTAAGCCACTTTACAAGAAAGCTGATAAAAGTGAGTGTGGTAATTATCGAGGCATTAGTCTGGTCTCTGTAGGTAGTAAATTACTTACTAATATGATACTTTTTAGACTGAAAGATGCCGTAGACAAAGTTTTTAAGAGAAAAACAGTGCAGTTTTAGAAAAGGTAGAGGATGTGTCGAACAAATTTTCAGTCTTAGGCTAATAATTGAGAAGTGCCTGAGTTTTCAAGCACCTTTGGTCCTCAGTTTTATAGATTATGAGTAAGTGTTCGAGTCGGTTAATAGAAGAGCTTAAGTAAAGTAGTTATCCTTGTATGGTATACCAGACAAATACATTAAAGTGATAAGTGCTATGTACGAGAATAGCACTGCTGCGGTTAAGGTAGGAAATGAGGATAGCTGCTGTTTTTTTATTAACTCAGGAGTTACGCAGGTCTGTGTTCTATCCTACTGTATATGGGTTATTTTGATGGATTTTGTCTTAAGGAGCACAGGAAAGGTAATGGGAGACCACAGAATTAAATGGGGAGCGAAAAGTCTCCTGGACTTAGATTATGGTGATGATTTAAGCATCCTACATGAAAGTTTGAGCAAAATGAATATGCTTTAAGACGTTTTACGAGTTCAGGCTGCTAGAATTGGCTTGAAAAGTAATGTTAAGAAGACTAAGTCACTAAGGTTAGGAATAAGTGAAGATGAAAAGGTGACGTTGGGTAATGAAAAGATTGATCAGGTTGGCAGTTTCACTTACCTTGGTAGTATTAATAGTAAAGATAGTGGAATCAGGGAAGATATTGAAATCACAATGGCCAAGGCTCAGGGTGGTTTTTCACAGTTAAAAAAAGTTTCGACAAATTGAAAAATAAGTCGGCAAACCAAGATTAGGGTATTAGAAGCTACAGTGATGACAGTGGTCAAATATAGCTTTGAAGCATGGACGCTCCGAAAAGCGGATGAAGGTTTGCTAGATGTTTTCCAGAGAAATTGCTTAAGGATTGTTCTGAGTACCCGGCTGACTGACCGTATTTCAAACAATAGGCTATACGAAAAATGTGGTTCAATACCGCTCTCTAGGGCTGTAATGAAAGAAAGGTTGAGGTGGCTAGGGCACGTTGTGCGGATGAAGGATGACAGATTGCCGAAGATTGTTCTTTTCGGCCAACCGTCTAAGGCTAAATGGAAAGCAGGTCGTCCTCGTCTGGGGTGGGAGGACGTCATAAAGAAAGACTTAAAGGAAATGGGAACTTCGTGGCGGGTGTAAAAAGGGAGGCTTTGAATGGATTGGGGTGGAGGATGAGCGTGCGTAGCTGTGTTGGCGTCAGGTGGCTTGGTGCTGCGGTGAGCTGTTAGTAGTAGTAGTATTTATTTAAATCCTAAAAAAAAGAAATTGTTTTTTTTTGTTTGTGTGGTCATTTAAAAAGAAACCTAAAAAAAAATTGTGTTTGTGTGGTCATTTACTGTTCCGGTTAGCGTAAGCTCCTATTGTATGTTGAGTTGTTTTGTTCAGTATCAATAGCATGTTCATTTAATTTTGTTTTAACTTTTGTTAATAATTTATTCCTAAAAAAAGGGTGAAGTACCCCACTAATTTATATTCCCTATTTCTTGAAGCATTATTCATGGGTTCATAAGTCGAAATCAGACAGTCGATATGCTCAAATTACGTCCTCGTGGAACATTTATGCTAAGATATTCTGATTCAGAACTGGGTGGAATTACTATTGCCTGGCATGGAGGTAAGAATCTTTTTTTCTTATAGAAAATTTGGAAAGTTCTATAATCCAGTTATAACTAATAATGTATTTTACCATAAAATGGCCCATGGGCTAACATACTGATTTAAAAGCTAGTCTTATTGATTACGTTATTTGCGTTATTTGCGAGGTATGAGCTTCGGTGATATAGAATTTATTTATTCAGGTGGGGAGGACGGGGTGCATAGCCAGGGAGTAGGGCTTTCGATGAATAAGAAAGTTTCTAAGTTCTGCTTAGGTTGGAGGGTTCTAATAATAGAATTCCAGATGCTGGTTTTACGGCTTATAAATGTAAGGTGTCAGTCATTGTAGTATATGCCCCTGTAAAACCGACTTACGGAGATAGTAGTGACTCCTATTAATTTTACTTACAGTTACAGGAGCAATTAGACAGGGTCCTAGGTAGAAATATGATATTTTTGCTAAGAGATCTTAACGGTCAGGTCGGTAGGAATAGGGATTGATGGTATCATAACCGAGGTAAGTTTTGTGTAGGAAAGTAAAATAGCAACGGTTATAGACTATTGCAATTTTATAGGTATAACAATCTAGCTATAATTAATACAATATTTGATCATAAAATGGCCCATAAGTTAACAGAACACTCGCAAGATGGTAAGGCGACCAACCTTATTGATTATGTTATTGTAAATTGATGACTGATAGGTTCGATACAAGATACTAGGGTGTTTAAGAGTGCTGTTATCGATGTTAAAAGTCAAAATTATCATCTAGCACTATCAAAAGCTGATGTAAAATGAAATCTACGAAAGGTACCTGGTAGGATACTAAGTAAGGGTATCCGGATAATTGCCTGGTACTTAGGACGATTATAACACTTTAGGCCGAAAATTTGAGGGTAATGTTCCGAGAATAGTTATACAAGAAATAGAAAAGTCTTAAATTTGATAATGTAGAAGACTGAGGTAACGAGTTTTAGTTAAGGGACGTTAGAAAAGCAGTTCAGAGTATTGGCAAAAAGGTTTTTCAACTGGTATAAGATATACAGTTTTTGTATAAGAAGTTTCAGTGTGACGGTAGTGCCGTAAGTAGTATGAGGGGGGGGGGGTGTAATTGGCGGCGCATTATATGTTGAGGTACCATTTAAATAACACAAGATACCATATGATTTGCAAGAGACATGCCTACTTACGTTGTCAAGGAGAGGGGGCGTGGGGGATGGGGGGTGAAACTGACATTACCCTCGGGCACTTAAAAACCTACCTATTTTCCCGTCTGATGGATAAATTAAAGCATGAGTTGAGGAGGTGTGTAAAAGACGGTATGGAAACAATTTCTGAGGTAGAGTGCAAGTCTGAGGTATGGATTTAAGATGCGGCCAGATTAGAATTTGATTGGAAATCAAAAGTTCTGGTGCCCTTTTTAAGAGTCAAAAGTGATCAGAGGGCATCTACCCCCCCCCCCCATGGACTTGGGTATTAATAAAATTGTAAGCAATTGTATTGGTATGTTACGAAACAGAGGAGTGGTAGTTGAGTCTAGTCCCACATAAAGATGGAAACTGGGTCCCAACCAGTAGTGAACAAGAATCTTAAGGAGAGATGGGCCGAACATTTTGAGAGTGTGTTAAACTAGGATAAAAGTATGGAAGATTTATTTCCCGGTGAAATTTGTCAGAAAATTTTTGATAATTTAAAAGTATAGGATGATTGAGGAGGAGAAATTTTTGATTTTCTAGAGAAATCTGGAAAAGGTGGAGAAGGGGGAAAAGGGGGAGAAGGTGGACGAGGAGATAATTTTTGATAACTTAAAATAAAGGAGAATTTATTCTGTATGGAGGAATTAAATATGGTATTTAAAGTACCAAGGACAATGAAAGTGGAATCCGGATTAGGTTAGATTAACCTGACCCAACTTGGAATTGGTGTGGAAATTACATAGCCATATGCATCTAAAAAAGTTAGGAAATGTCGGTGAGTTGATTTTTACTGAAAAAGGTCTCATATGCAGTTATGGAATTTCGCTAATAGTGGCCACCAAATTAGAAAAAAGAAAAGAAATATAGGTGAAAAATCGCAAAAAAATAAGCTGAAAACATGTAGCACAAAATCAACAGACTGCTGAAATTTGAACTTTTTAAGGAGAAAAAGTGAAGTCAGTTTTAAGTAATTGGATTACTTTTTAATTTTCACGGTTGGCAACGCTGAAGAAAAGATGGTACCTGTCCTGAAAACTTTAGAATGTTGAAACAACCAAAAGAAAAATCTTCAGAAACCACAGTTTTAAGATGTGATTAGACCAAAGCAGGGGAATATCTAGGAATTCTGTTCGGGGGGGGGGGGGGTACAAAGAAAATTAAACCGCATCAAAAATTTGTTTATATGAATTTCTGTTACGTTTTTACGAGCCGGACAAACATTCGGGGTGGGGGTTCAACCCCACCCCCTGGATACGGTCTTGGACCTAAAATAAAATGTGTTGATTCTAATTTTCTTGGTACTTCAAAGGATTTAAAAACAATAAGGCTGCAGGCACTGGTAGTTAACAGTTAATGCATGTGAGTAATGTAGTATGGTAGTTAAGTAATGATGGTTAATGAGTAAGGTATTATGGTTAGTGAGTTTTTGAAATACAGTGGTTACTAAGTAAGAAATGATACTGAATGTTATTTATAGGATTTTGATAAAAGAAAAGTACTTCTTGATGTTAGGATATTAATCAAACCCATTTATATGAAAATTGATCAGAGTAAACGTAATAACTGTAGAGATGTGAGCTGTATATACGTAGTAACTGTAGCTACGTAGAAACGAGCTATGTAGAAAAATTCTGGCCAATTGTTTTCTGGCAAATTCTGGCTAAATTGTTTGCCAATTTAGTTGAAGTTATTTGACTTTTTCCTAAATTCTTGCCGACTGTGTGTTGGGAGGGGGGGGGGGAATTGGGTGTAATGAAACTGAAATCGAATGTCAATCATTTTTGCTTCTGGAATTTTTCCCCTTCTTAAGAATCCGGAATTTTCCCCTTCTTAAGAAAAAATAATTAAAAAGAATCCGGATTAATTATTTTAGATTTTGTAAAATTTTGTTTTTTTTTTCCACCTTGGACTAAAAACCTAGTAATTATTAAAAAATTTCTTGTTCCTGATATTACTGTAAAACTGGAAGCACTAAACGGAAAACTTTCAAATACCGCTTGTATCCGTTTTTCTCCGCACCATCACCTTATCAGGCTTTTCCAGTCGTAAGTTATTTTTCCTTAGTTTGTTTGTTTGCTTTTCTATCTTTGGTCACTCCACACTTTTTAGTACTGTAAAGAGTGAGTAAAAATCAAATAATGATAACAATAATGACAGCTTGTGTCCATATTTCTGTATGTTACTGCTTATTAGATTCTGCAAGTTGTGAGTTTTTTTCTCTTCTTCTTTCCCCCCTCCTTTATTTTATTTCTCTTTTGTTTTAGTTTCTTTTGTATTTTATATTGTACTCTATAACTGGTTTCCTTTGATTTCTATATTGATTTGCGTTGTATTTTTATGTATTTTTCTTCGTGTTACTCCACGTATTAAACCTTTGTATATAGGTGTGGGTTAGAAATAAATAATAATTATAATCAACATAAGAGAGTTTTCTGATACGATTGAAATAAGATTTTTTTGCTATTTTAGATAGTTTAGAAGGGAACTCTGGCGTCGTAACCTTTAAGAATTGAGTAAAAGCTCATCCAACAAATTTTGGCTTCGCTCTGAACCTTGGCTGGATGTTTTGAGCAAACTTAGGAATCTAAAAAGTAGAAGCATAAAATTAGAAATCTAAGGGTCCTTAGATTTAATCTTATTCTTTATTTATTTTATTTCGATTTTATTTTTTTAGCATGTTTCCCTATGTTCCATAAGAAAAAACTATAAAGTTGTGGAAAATATTTTAAAACATTCTATAATACTTACTTATATCATTCCTAAATTAACTTAGCCTCACTTGTATATATCATTACTTTGCTTCCCATAGCCCAAATTGTAAACGCTCATTACATTTTCAGTAGTACAACTCTTTTCTTTCTGCTACTTGTTTACTCTTTGCTATAACTATTACTACTAACAACTCGCTATAATATTTAAAAAATGATTATAACCGTTAGATTATTAAATTCTGCACCAGGGGCAATTGCTCCCTCTATCTCCTCGCTAAAACCGGTAAAACCGATAACCTTTCACTGTAAATTGCAGCGAATAACAAGACGCTAATATCGCCGAATTCGTTAGTTTCAAATCTATTCATTCACCTAGCTAGAATTACGATATCACTTAGACTTTTGCTTAGAGAGTGATTTAAACTTGCTTTAAAATAGGAAAAATATCTTATTTCTTAACGATTTGTCGCTGATTTTCAACGTATTTTTCAATCTAAAAAGAATACATAGCTAATTTCGATTTGAAATTGAAATTATTTAATTACATAAGTTAAATTAAGTAACTCGATAGATGGATAGAGCTGAATCTTAGCTACCGAAAGATAAGAAAATACTATTCTAACATTCTGCAGCATGGACGCTCCGAAAAATGGAGGTAGATTTTTACATATTTTCTAGAGAAATTGCCTAGGGATTGTTTTGGGTACCCAACTGTCTGACCGTATTCCAAACAGTGGGATCTACGAAAAGTGTGATTCAATCCCGCTTTCTATGGCTATAATGAGAGAAAGGTTGAGATGGCTAGGGCACGTGCTACGGATGAAGAATGACAGATTGCCAAAGATTGTCCTTTTTGGTCATCCGCCTAGGGCTAAACGGAAAGTCCGTCGTCTGCGATTGGCGTGGGAGGATGTCATAAAGAAAGATTTAAAGGAAAAGGGAACTTCCTGAGAGGGTGTAAAGAGACAGGCTTTGAATAGACTGGGACGGAGGAGGAGCGTGCGTAGCTGTTGGCCTTAGGTGGAGTGTTGCTTTAGTGAGTTGTTAGTAGTAGTAGTTAATAGAAAAGATAAAAGGACAGCAGAAAATAACGTGCCAAAAACTTACACAGGGAATATAAACTTTTTTCTTTTTTTTAACCTGAGTGCAGAAAAATTCAATAGCTTTTTTGATCTAGTTTTATATATGTTTGAGCTAAACATTGAATTTAGTTATTTCTCTTCAGAAAATGATGAAATATTAATGATTCAGCCCTTCAACACAAAAGACTTCACAATCAGATCCCTAGCTGACCGAATTTTCGATTTGAAGTACTTAACACATCTATATCCAGATATTCCGAAGGATGTGGCCTTTCATAAATATTACACCCCAGCCGATCCAGCTGACAGAAATGCCACTAACGGATATGTGAGGCAGATTCTTGTGGCTCATGTGCCGTGAGTATTTGAATCTGTTTGAATTTAGTTATTGGGTGCTGTATTTTATTACTATTGTCTCTGAGGTGGCCACTTGTTTTTTGCAGTATGAGTAGATGGGTGACAGTTTACTTCTTTTTTACAGAAGGAGTAGGAGTGTGCTTCGAAAACTTTTATTGGGAATAACGCTGAGGAAAACAATTTTAATCAAGGAATAAAATACTTACTAATAGCTTTTAGGCTAGTTGTGAAATGGAGTTTATGGGCACTTATTTCGTGACTATTGCCTTTGAAGCGACCATTTCTTCTTTACAATAGGTGTAGAAGGGTGGCAGTTTGAAAATATTATTGGGAATAACGCTGAGGAAAATAATTTTTATCAAGAAATAAAATACTTACTAATGGAGTTTATGGGCACTTTTTTCGTGACTATTACCTTCGAAGTGGCCATTTCTTCTTCACAATAGGTTTAGAAGGGTGGTAGTTCGACAATATTATTCGGAATAACGCTGAGAAAAACAATTTCTATCAAGAAATAAAATACTTCCTAATAGCTTTTAGGCTAGTTCTGAATGGAGTTTATGGGCACTTTTTTCATGATTATTGCCTCTGAAGTGGCCATTTCTTCTTCAAAATAGGTGTAGAAAAGTGGCAGTTCGGAAATATTATTGGGAATAACGCTGAGTAAAACAATTTTGTCAAGAAATAAAATACTTACTAATAGCTTTTAGGTTAGTTGTGAATGGAGTTTATGGGCATTTTTTTCATGATTATTGCCTCTGAAGTGGCCATTTCTTCTTCACAATAGATGTAGAAGGATGGTAGTTGGGTGGTTTTTTAATGATTATTATATCTAAAGTGGCCACTTGGTCTTTACAGTAACAGTGGAAGGGTGGTTTGAAAATTTTAAATGGAAATATCTCTTGAGGGAAAAAGATCTTTATCAAGCACTAAAATAGGTCATCAGCTAATAATTTTTTAGACTGACCTTAAATGGAGCTGTTTGTTGTTTTTCTATCATGATTATTGCCTCTGAAGTGGCCACTTGTTCTTTACCGTAGGAGTAGAAGGGTGGCGATTCTAAAACTTTATTCGAATTAGCTTCCAGGAAAAAAACCACTAAAATACGTGATCAACTAACAGCTTTTTGGGCTAGCTTTAAATGCTGCTATGGGATGCCGTTTCCACTTAATATTTACATTTACACTATTACAGAAGTTTCCTCTTAATATTTACAGTAGGATAAAAAGGGTGGCAGGTCGCAAATCTCTATTGGAAATAGTCCTAAAAAAACTTCATCAAGAACTAAAATGTGTGATTCTCTAATTGTTTTTTAGGCTATGTTTAGAAATTCAAAATAATATTTACGTTTTTTGCAGTTTTTGCGCAATATTCTTTGAAGTTTTACAACTTTTCCACTATTTTGATTTTGACATTTTTGACTTAAACGTAAAATCCTGAATTTTAATTACTCTGGAACATTTTCTAATCCGGCTTTTAAATGTTTATACCACGGTATATAAATTATAGGCAGTATGATCTCTCCCTATCTCACCCATTATAAAAACCCGGACCCAGGTGCGAGTGCTCCAGTGTTGGAACACTAAATTTTGAAGAAAATAATTTTAGATTAATTTATTCCAATATATATATGAAAATCGGCAATTAGTAGTGCAATGTTATTATTAGATGTTTTTAGGAATTAAAAGTAGGTTTCGAAGTCTCAAGTTGGTTTCAAAGGTATTTTGAGAAAGTTTCTGCCAAAATACGCTGTTCAAGGGTAATTAGACCGCTGATGGCAGATCAAATGAAAGGAGCTGTTTGTACACGCTAATGCAAGAATAAGTGGGAGGAGCTTTTTGTTCGCACCGAGAATGAAGAGCCAGAAATTATCTGCGGTGAACTTACTGCTAATTATCTTTATACAGTGGTTTATACTCAAATGTAATCAGATTTTGTGTTTATGCACCGCTCCATGTACTATACTATTGTATAGAGGGGTTAAAATAAATAATAATTTTAAATAATGAGGATTATTTAATTTTAAATATATGAGGAAAAATAATATTATTCATCCTCCCCTAATATTTAGTTATTAACACCTATGTTAAAGTGAACACCTCGGGCCAAGTTTTTATCAACTGCTCAGAATCTTGAACTACAAAATTTGTACTGTAAGGAACCTAATAGGATTTGAAGCTCATTTTAGATGAAATAAAATCCTATTTTGAGTTGTATTATTATTTTTCTTATTTTTTTACTCTAATAAATTTTAAACTTTACTATTTATTTTGTTATTATATTTTATTTTTAATGACGGATCTAAGTGCAACCTCATCTTAGCATTTGCAGCATAATTTAGAATAAGTATTACGACAGTATTTAAAAGCCAATTATAAATAATAAAAATTATTTGATTTCATTGTTTTCGTTCCAAACCATAAGGTAATAAGAAATTTGGCCCTCTTTATTCCAAGCACAGACAGGGGCTATACTATTAGTTCCTTTTGCTAATTATGTATATAAGTTGCTGAACTAGTTATTATCCCCCATCCTAGGGTGAATTTAAAATATAGTTTGTGAATTTTGTCCGTCTTTTTGTCTGGATTAAAACTTTATTTTTCAATACCAATTATTCAACACAAATCTCTTTTGAATCAGAATCATTTATTCAGAACAGTTTTCATTGACAAAAAAGTGAACTAAATGACCTTGTATTTGCAGTTATACTAGAAACAATTACACACTAAACTATTTCATTTTAACCTGTCATATAGGCTTTAAAAAAGGAATAACAGAATTAGTAAATTAATAATAATACAGAAATTAATTAATAATTTAGATTAGGTAATAATTGTAATAATAACAATTAAATAAAAAATAATAAAAAAATGAATATTTATAATGATAAAAATACTAAAAACATTTTTTATATAATGATAAAAGATAAATGATAACTTACTTAAATAACAAAATAATTAACAATTAATTAATAAATATTTTCCCACGGCATACAAGCGGGTTCATTTTATCTAAATACGATTCAATCATGATCAAAAGAACTAATCTTAAAATGGAATTATTCGCCAACAGACCCTTAATAATTATTCAAATCTATAGACTGTCAGTTTTCTATATATTTTGTTCTTCTTATACACTCGTCTGGGTAAGTGGGTCGGGGTGGGGGCATTATCTAATGGGTCCCATCAGTTTTTATATAATGCTATTGTGTTGGACATATATCTGCCAACGAACTATCGTGACGACCGATCTGAGAGACTTTTTGCCATTAGTCCCGTTCATTTATTTAAATGCTTGCTAAAAATAAAGAGCAAGGTTTTATGCTGTATCGTGACATGTGACTTCAATTGTGAGTTTTACTTTCGTCCATAATTCATAATTTCATAGTTTATTATTCCAAATTTACAAACAAATAGATAAATTAAACAACACTTTCGCGCTGGAGAAAACCTATGAGAGTTTGTGATCGCGCGAAAGTCTACGTAACTACTTACCTATTAACTCGACTATTTACTTAAACCTCAACTATTTAATTAAAACTTTTATAAAAAAAAACAACAAAAATAAATAAACCATAACCTGTGTATATGAAAAAAATAGATAAATAAATAACTGAATTAAAAATAATAATTGATAAATAAAAATATTAAAAAGAACAATAATAATAACAAATCCAGTCTCCATCGCTCTTCAATACTCAGCCCCTCCTCCCCTCCCTCTCCCTGTATATCCCCACCCTGTATTCGAGTAGAATGTCTAACTTACACCTGCCATACGTCATCCATATGATAAACGTCGCTTAAAAGCGGTTTGTATTTTATTTTAGTGATTGGGACAGGGGAAAAATGTGAACTACTTCTGTTTAATTCGAAATTCGATGCTGGTCGGAGCGTCATACTTTGCGATTCTACTGTTGAGCTCTTGGATGGCATTATGTATCTGGGCCTTCCTATTGGACGGTCAATATTAGAGATGTGGCGGTTACTGCTTTTACACTTTCAGAAGCGGTCTTCTTTTACATGTAGCTGCATAATGGCAAATAAGCGAAAGTTTGACCGTCGTCTCTTGGCCCAGTACACTGTCATGATTTTACCTTATTATCTATACCTTAGCCCATTTCAGATAAATTGAAATTGCCCATTTTGGAACACTGCCATTTTGCTCATTAAGCCCATTTTGGAACATTAAGTGCATTTTGGAACAATTTTACAGCTACAGAAAAATTGAAATTGCCCATTTTGGAACATTTTGCCATTTTGCCCATTTTGGAACATGAAACCCTTTTTGGAACAATTTGACAGCTACAGATAAATTGAAATTGCCTATTTTGGAATATTTTGCCCATTAAGCCCATTTTGGAACAATTTTACAGCTACAGATAAATTGAAATTGTCCATTTTGGAACATTTTGCCATTTTGCCCATTAAGCCCATTTTGGAACAATTTTACAGCTACAGAAAAATTGAAATTGTCCATTTTGGAACATTTGGCCATTTTGCCCATTAAGCCCATTTTGGAACAATTTTACAGCTACAGATAAATTGAAATTGTCCATTTTGGAACATTTTGCCATTTTGCCCATTAAGCCTATTTTGGAACATTAAGCCCATTTTGGAACAATTTTACAGCTACAGAAAAATTGAAATTGCGTTCGCTGTGCTAGAATTATGCAAAGCGTTTGGTGCATTTACCACCACGCACCAGCAATATGTATGTTACGCACCAGTACGGTGCTAAAAACCCGGAAGAAGGGGTTGTGTCGTAAATTCATCGTTTTAATTTTTCAGTCAAGTCCCACCTATGGGTCAAGTTGTTATAGCAGTAGTGGGCATTTGTTTCTGGCTGTTGTGTTTTTGTTTTGTTTGTGTCAGAAAAATTAGTGTCTTGTTTTTTTTTGTTCCATCTGTTTTTTCGTTGATGGGTATTAAATGCAGTCATTCAATTCAATGGGTCAAGTCTGTTTCAATATCATGGTCAATGGGCTTTATTTATGCCCGTGCTTTCGTTCGCCTTAAAGGCGTATTTTGTAGCATCAACTATTTATCTAAAAAACTTTTTTTACGGAAAATAGAACATATATAAAAGCATAATATATAAAACGGATGGAGTCGTTTTAGCTTAAAAATAAGCCCTATATACCTTTTATGCATAATATAATATATAAAATACAGTTTATGTATATATAATATAAAAAATAAGTAAACATTTAATTACGTTTGAGTAATTATATGTGAGTAATTGAGACGTGTTGAAATTAAAATGAAATCTTCACAACTCAAAATTCGTTTTAAGTCACTTGTAAGCATTACCTGTTTTTTTTTGCGTTTGTTCACTCAAAATATTATTTTGAGTAATATTATTTGTTACTCAAAATATTATTTTGAGCTCAATTTGATCAAAAAATTGAGCATTACCTCAATTTTTTGCGTTTGTTTACTCAAAATATTATTTTGAGTAATATTATTTGTTACTCAAAATATTATTTTGAGCTCCATTTGATCAAAAAATTGAGCATTACCTCAATTTTTTGCGTTTGTTTACTCAAAATATTATTTTGAGTAATATTATTTGTTACTCAAAATATTATTTTGAGCTCAATTTGATCAAAAAATTGAGCATTACCTCAATTTTTTGCGTTTCTTTACTCAAAATATTTATAATGATATTGAGAGTTGAGAATGTTACTGCTGCACATTTAACATTTGTCTTTCGCTGCCTTATGTAGTTATGTTTATTCTCACTATTAATTACAATTATACATATTTTGAAGGGCCGCATCTCTTTCGGAGGGAATGTTAAGCTACCCAAACACTCCAGCTTCAAACCATATGGAACGACTGTCCCCAGAATCTCAGTTAGGACAGCCATCACCATCTTTACTCCGCCAAGCTGCTGAAACTCCCCAAAGGTAGGTTTTTCTTATTTTTTTTATTTTGTCTCATTGTTTTTTAATTCCGCCTTTTGTCTCTATTTTCCTCTTTTGAATTCCTCTTTTTTCTCTCTATTTTCCTCTTTTGAATTCCTCCTTTCTCTCTCTCTTAGAATATAAATAAGGAAATTTTGATGATTGGTTCTGTCTGATTTTAACTGCAGCTGTAACCATTGGTGGTGCATAGGGCCACTGGTGGATCTAGGGGAGGCCCCTGCCTCCTCCCAAATTTTTTCTGGTGCCCTGTTTTGTTTTTGTCTTCATTTTTTTCTGACTCTTTTTTTAAAATGAACTTGTCAATTCGGTGAATTATTGACGTCCTTGTCACATTGTCCCCTCCAAGATTTTTTTGTAGATCTGTCTTTGCATAGAGCGTTGATGGAGCCTCTCCAGTCGACCCGAAGAGGTACTGCAGTGGTGACGTCTTCCCATTCATGTGCTAACGAGATCTTCAGGGACGAATTTAGGGGTGGGGTCATGACCTAGGCCCCCGCCGAGTAATTTACTGTAAAAGATTTATGGGTGATTCCAGTTTAAGTCATCAGACAAAGTGTGTTTTCTGATAAAGTTGTTATTGACCCTCCATCTTTTAGCATTGCCTTCTCCATCCGGAAAAACATTTTGCGCATGTGTGTGACTGACTTGTTCACTTGGGACTGGTATCCCTGCCTAAACGTTACTTATAATAAAGAAGGCAAAGGGGTCAAAAAAAAAACACACAAAAAAAAAAAAAAAAAAAAAACAAAAAAAAAAAAAAAAAACACTAGCCATTTAGTTACCAAAATTAGTAGAAAATAAAAACTGGGTTAAGCAAATAGTATTAAAGCAAATGATGCTGTTTTTACAAACCTCTTTTTCTCTTTTCAATGAAAAAAGCATTTGTTAAAGTTCCCAGGGCCGTATCTTGTATTTTTTTTTTTGGGGGGGGGGTGGTGGTACAAATTAATGTTTTGTTGGGGGGTGGGGGTGTTACAAAAAAAATAAAAAAAAACACCAAATGTTTGTTTACATTTATTTTGTTACGTTTTTTACGAGTCGGACAAACATTTAGAGAGGAGGGGGTTAAAGCCCCCTAACCCCTTCCCCCTGGATACGGCCTTGAATATCCCTCGCTTGATTTTGCTAACTTTAACTAGCTAAGTGTATTGCTATCACCTAAACCTCTTCAAAGCACCGCTCCGTCTTGGGTTTTGTTTGGCCATTTTTGATAAAACAAATTGAAAATATGCAATTATTGTTTGTTTAATATATTAAAATAAGAATCATTCATTATTTTTGAGACAATTTTTTCATCGCAGATCTGTGTAGTTTTTAGAAACAAAGCAAACAGGTTTATTAGTTATCATTTAAAGAGGGATTTCAGCTTTAGCAATATTAACATTGGAAATCAATTATATTAATTAAGCCTTTTCTTTTATAACTTAATTAATGAAGTTATCACTATTTAGCAACGTTAGTTTTTTATCCTGATCTTTTCATGGTAAACCGCTTAAGATCTGAATCTTAAGTCTTTTGATGATCACATTTTTATTATGTCTACCTCCGTGGTTCGGAAATCGAGACCGCGTATCTGTTTATGGATTCCCCGAAATCAGTTTAATACTTGCAGAGCTTACTGGCCAACTACCCTACGGAACCTACAAGTTTGCGCCCCCCCCCCCCCCGACAGTGCCCTTATTCGTTTAATCTAATTACTTTCTTGTTTTATGTGTTTATTTTTTTCTTATAGTTAATCCGCCTGTTTTGTAGCTTGTTATAAATAAATTATTATCCTATGAAAAAAACCTTCAAATTGAGTATGGGATTAAAATAATTTTTACATAATTTGCACTTTACTGAAAAAATATAAATGTTTTTACTTCTATAATATTTTAATAAATCAAGTAATATTAAGATTTTGGTTACTAAATATCAGTATATGTATATCAAACTGACAATGCACATTCATTTGTATTTTTTTCAGTAAAGTGCAAATTATGTTCTGGCCTTGGGAAGGCATAGGGGTTTTGAGCCCAACTTATGTTAATTTCTGCTCGTTTTGAGTTTGACTCGGTTAATTATTGTAATTTCTGTACGTTTTCGGTTTCATTTATTTATCAATGCTGATTTGTGGTAGTTTCACGCTTGGTAGATTATTTGATTTTATTTTTGCTCATTTTTTTTTTAATGGAGTTCTTTACTTTTCTTTGAAAAACTTATTTTGTGGAAAAAGTTTTTTTAATTAATTTCTGTTCGTTTTATATTGACATAGTCTTTTCAGAGAAAAAAAATAATACTTTAAGTCTTTTCGTTTTTTTAAGAATTTATAGTTTGGCCTGCAATTTGTATGCTGGAGAAAAATTTTCAGCAATTTTTAACAACATACACCCTCTTAAAAATCTGGACACAAATAGTAGTGTTTAATTTAGTTTCATACCTCCTCTAGTTGACCTGGAATGGAAAAATTGATATATTCGCAAAAAAAATTTGTTTACTTTCTTTGATAGCTTGGATACACTTACGCTATTTTGATTTGGTTAAATTTTAAGAGCAGAAGCAGCCCCCAAAATTTGAACATAATACCCCCAGTCGTTCTTGGGATACTGCTGATATGCTTTATTGGGAATTAGCATTAACACAGCGCAATTTGATTTAATCTTATGGCAACATTTATTTTTTAAACATAAAGCCAAATGGGAGGATGGGCGTGGGAGGGAGATTAGTTTCCCTCCAATCACTTTTGACTATTTCAAAGGGCATCAGCCATTTCTATTTTCAATCGAATGAACCCTTTTCCAAGTTCCTACGACAACTCCTTCGATACAAAGTGCCTAGGTCTAAACAACAACAACAACAATAACAAAAATAATACATTATACCCACATCGATCTTTACTATAAAAATTTGAAGCCTTCCAATTACTTTCGACAACTAAAAAGGGCACTAGGCCTTTCGATTTCCAATCAAATGAGCCCTATTTGAGTTTCTACGACAACACTTCCTATAAAGAACTTATATGCCCCAGGGCATAAATTACAACACTTACCCTAAGGGCTGTGAGGGTGGTTGTCATCCTCTAAGACCTAATTTCCAGAACTTTCAACTACGTTACACAAAATGGATATCTCAAAATTTTTTATCGGATGTGTCTGGGAAAAGGGTGGGTGTGAGAGGGACGTTAGTCTTTCCCTCATCACTTTCAACTATTAAAAAGGTACTAGCCCTTTCAATTTCCAATCAAATAAGCCCTTTTGAAGTTTCTACGACAATGCTTTCAATAAAAACCTTATGTGCCCCCAGGGGATAACTTAAAACCCTTGGCCTGAGGGCTGGGGGGGGGGGGGCTGTCATCCTCACAGACCTAATGTCCAGAACTTTCAACCACGTTGAACAAAATGGCTATCTGAAAATTTTGATTGGATGTGTTTGGTGGAATGGTGGGCGCGAGAGAGGGTTTAGTTATCCTCCAATCACTTTCAACTAGAAAAAAGGGCACTAGCCATCACAATTTTCATTTGAACGAGCCCCTTTTGAAGTTTTACGACAACTCTATAATTAAAAACCTTGTATGCCCCCAGGGCACAACTTACAACCTTTGCCCTGGGGACTCTGGGGGGTTCGTCAGTCCTTAAATACATAATTTCCAGAACTTTCAACTACTTTGAACAAAATGGCCTTCTCTAAACTTTGATTGGATGTGTTTGAAGAAATGGAGGGCGTGAGAGAGGGGTTAATTACTCTCCACTCACTTTCGACTATTAAAAAGGGCAATTTCAATTTCCAATAAATGATCCCCTTTTAAAATTTCTGCAACATCTTTCAATATAAACCTTATATGCCCCCAGGGTAAAAATTACAACCCTTGCACTGAAAGCTCTGAAGGGGTAATTATCCTAAAAGACCTAATTTCAAGAACTTTCTACTACGTTGAACAAAATGGATATCTCAAAATTTTGATTGGATGTGTTTGGGGAAATGGTAGGCGTCAGAGGGGGGTTAGTTGCCATTCAATCACTTTCAAATATTAAAAGGGCACTAGCCCTTTCAACTTTCAATTGAATGAGCCCTTTTGGATGTTTTTACAACATCGCATTCAATAAAAGCCTTACATGCTCCCAGGGAATAACTTAAAACCCTTGCCCTGAGGGTTGTGGGGGGATGGTTTGTCATCCTTAAAGACCTAATTTCCAAAACTATCAACTACGTTGAATAAAATGGCTATCTAAAAATATTGATTGGATGTGTTTGGGGAAAAGGTGGGCGTGAGAGGGGAGTTTGTTGGCCTCAAATCACTTTCGACTATTAAAAAAGGCACTAGCTCTTTGAATTTCCAATTGAATGAGCCCTTTTTTAAGTTTCTACGACAAACATTTCAAAACAAACCTTATATGCCACCACGGTATAACTTATAACCCTTGCCCTGAAGACTGTGGGGGGAGTGTCCTGCTCAAAGATATATTCTTCATAAGATCAAACGGCGTGGAACAAAATTGCAATCTAAGATATTGTATCCGGTGTTTGGGAGAAAATAATATGCGAGTAAAAATAGTTAAGTGCCATCCGAACCCTTTCGACTGTTAAAATTTCCACTAGCCCTTTGGATTTATAATCGACTTCCCCTATATTGAAGTTTTTATGACGACGCGTTCAGTAAAAACCTTATATACTCCAAGGGCACAACTTACAACCCTTGCCCTGAGGGCTGTGGGGGAGTGTCCTCCTCAAAAACATAAATTCTATTTGGAAATCCACAACACTGAACAAAATGAATATCTCAAAATTTTGATTGGATGTGTTTGTGGGAATGATGGGCGTGGGGGGGACTAGTTGCCCTCCAATCACTTTCGACTATTAAAAAGGGCACTAGCCCTTTGAATTTCCCATCGAATGGGCCTTTTTTGAAGTTTCTACGACAACACCTTCCAACCTTATATGCCCCCAGGGCATAACTTAAAACTCTTGCCCCGAGGGTTGGATGGGAGTGTCCTCCTCAAAAAGATATTTTCTATCTGAAAATCAACTACGCTGAACAAAATGGCTATCTCAAAATTTTGATTGGATTTGTTTGGGGGAGTGATGGGCGTGGGGGGGGCTAGTTGTTCCCAATCACTTTCGACTATTAAAAATGGCACTAGCCCTTTGAATTTCCAATCGAATGACCCCTTTTTCAAGTTTCTACGACAAACATTTCAATAAAAAACCTTATATGACCCCAGGGCATAACTTATAACCCTTGCCCTGAAGACTGTGGGGGGAGTGTCCTGCACAAAAGTATAATTTCCTGAACTTTAAACTTCGTGGAAAAAATGGCTATTAAAAAATTTTGATTGGATATGTTTGGGGAAATGGTGGGCGTGGAAGGGGTGTTAGTTGCCTTCCAATCACTTTTGAAGTTTCTACGACGACGCGTTCAGTTAAAGCTTATATACCCCCAGGGCATAAATTACAACCCTTGCCCTAAGGGCTGTGGGGGAGTGTCCTCCTCAAAAAAAAAATTTATATCTGGAAATCCACAACACTGAACAAAATGGCTATCTAAAAATTTTGATTGGATGTGTTTGGGGAAAAGGTGGGCGAGAGAGGGGGGCTAGTTGCCCTCAAATCACTTTCGACTATTAAAAAGGGCACTAGACCTTTGAATTTCCAATCGAATGAGCCCTTTTTCAAGTTTCTACGACAAAGATTTCAATAAAAAAACTTATATGCCCCCAGGGCATAACTTAAACCCTTGCTCTGAAGACTGTGGGGGAGTGTCCTGCTCAAAGGTATAATTTCCTGAACTTTAACCGCGTGGAACGAAATGGCTATTTCAAAATTTTGATTGGATGTGATTGGATATATATATATATATATATATATATATATATATATATATATATATATATATATATATATATATATATTAACTATGTCTTCCTCAAAGACCAGTGTAACTTTTGAAAACAAAGAGAAAGGTTGGTTATCAGTTGTATTAGTTATATATTAATTTCTATCCTCTTTTAGTAGCCCTGTTGATTTATAATGTTTGTTTTTAATAATATGATTAAAATGTCTGCAGGATTTAATAATGTAAATATATTTACATTAATATAAATATTAAAAAAAGATAATATAATTATTTTTCAGTGTTAGTGCTCACGAGATCGAATATCCAATCATAGATGACGACTTCCCCTTGGAAGGTTTTGAGTTTAATTCAATGGTAACAGATATGATACAGTCCTACAAGGCGCAGTGAGCACACTTCAATTAATTGAAGGACTTAAGGATTACTGTTACATGCGGAATTTCATGCGAGATTTTGTTACAGATTTTCGAGTTTTATTTGAGATTTTTTTGGCGTTGTTTTTGATAAAGTTAGTGATTGATCACTGTGAGTGTGTTTGAAAAAAAATCCATGTTTTTTTTTTAATTGGAGACAGACCAGTGGGTGATTCTGGACATTTGTCCGTCCTCCCTGAAGGTTAAAATTTTCATCAATTACAGGGGAGGAAAAAAATTCCAATGGAAAGCCCTTCTCTATCATCCCTTCAAACTCTTTACGCTGAGTTATTTAAAGAAAGGCGACTATCTATATACTGAATCTTGCTGAATCATAATAAAGTGAGACTTAAATATGTTCAAACTTTTGAAAATATACCAAAAACGACAAGAATCTTATTCTTTTGAAAATTAACATTTTTTTCAGAAGCCAGTTTGAGCAAGTCTATAATAAGAGCTATTTGGCACATTCTCCATGACAACGCAGTATCCGTGTAATGGGAAGAGGGGTGGCTAGGGGCTTGACCCCCCTCCCTAGATTTTCCCATCCTAATGGCACACGACTTGTATTTTTGAACCTTTCCATGTAAATTTGAATTCAGGTGAAAAGCAATAAATTCGATTTGAAATAATCGATGTTTGCTGTGTTTTTCCATTTACTTTTTCTCAAAAATGATTTTCTGCTTAGCATGTTTTTATCTGCTTAAATCTGCAGATTTCGATGCATAAATTAACCTAATGACTGACGAACTCGATTTTTTTGAATGAATTGTCAAACAAATAGATTTTGTTGCCTGAAATGCTCACAACACGTTTTTGTGAGCCTCCCAGTGTAAATTTCATTTTTACATAAACGATAAGATAATTATGTGTTATAATTGTCTTATCGACTATTAGAATCGGAATTCCTGATTTTGTTTGTCCTTTTCTGTTTACTCTTTTCTTGTTTACTGTTTACTCTTTTGTTTGTTCTTTTCTGTTTGTGTCCCAAAAATAATTGACGCTCAGCATATTATTAATTGTTTAAATATATTGTATTTGATGTGTAAATTAATGTAACAGCCTTTGAGGCTGATTCATTAATTATTTTTCAATTAATTGATTAATAATTAATTAATTTATTATTAAATAAGTGGGGGTTTCCCCTTCTTAAAGCCTCTTAACGCTTTCTTGTGAGCCTTCCGGAGGGAATTTGGATTTTATGGAATTAAACTACCTATTTATAGGTAGAAATAGATAAATCGAGACCAACGCTCGGGATATTATTTTTCTAATTCTATTTAATTTTTTTTCAAAATAATTGTACTTTGAACCGTTGAGATATTTCAAAAATTGATGATACATTGAACCTCAACGTATTATCAATTGTTGAAATATATAGATTTTGATTTGTAAATTGACGTAACAACCGTTCAACCCGATTTCCTGGAATTAATTTTCAAATATAATTTATTATCCATTTTATTCATATCCATTTTTTATTCATATATTATCCATTTTATTCATTTATTATTTATTCAATTCATTTATTATCATTTTTTATGTTTTATATGAGTTTGTTTTTAGCTCAGTTAAGGAACAGTTTTAGATTTTGGGTTTCATTATCTGGTGTGCAATCAATTGTAATTAAATCAAACTTAAATGTGCAATCGTTGTGTTCGTTTTTTTACTCCTCCCTTTACCTTTTCTGTGCATACAAACTTTGTTCCACATGTTTCTTGTGCTGTTTCTATTCAATTTTCTGTTATGCGTTCATTCTTTTTGCGTGTTTCCTATTGCAACAGTTTTAAGCTAGGAATATATTGTAGCCTCAATAGTATACGGGGAAATATGATATAAGTTCCTACAAGAAACTGCAACAGAATTTGCAGATTATTATATCAGCACAGGCACATACTCGTCAAAACCTAACGGAATGAGATTATATTTTCCTTAAAGGTAAAAATGACTCTTTTAAGCACCTTTTTTTTTTGGGGGGGGGGGCTGTTCTTTTGAACCAATTTTAGGGGAGAGGAGGATAGGCTGTGTTTCATACCAGTGGAGCCCGCCTGGTTTGGAAAAAAAGATTTACGACAAGAAACCATTATTATAAGTTGTCTACTTTCAGAACTAATCAGAATTATTTATTGTATAATTTAAATGGGATTGTTTGTGGGTGTGAAATAAAAAAAAAATCGTTGTCGTCCTTATAATACTGGCAAAACATGAAAAAAAACATAGTTCAATCTTTTTCTTGTTAGTATTGGAAAAAATGGTCCCCTGTCCAGCACAAAAGCTGGAGTTCCTCGGCAACATTGTAATTTAAGCCACTAAGAAACAGAGGAACGACTTGTAAAAAGTCTTGCGACTCAAAAAATGTTTGTTCCTTTGTTGGCTTAAAATTTCACACAGATTATTTTATAACTAATCGACTTTAAAAAGAAAGAACACTTTTTACCATTCCACTTTAAGAAAATATTCTCTTTTTTTCTCTTTGTTTAAGCTGTCATAGCCTGTTCAATGTAATGTTAAAATTCGGCGAAATATATGTGAAACAATAGGTAATGTTTTAGTAATATTTGAATCAAGTTACGTTTGAAGATTTTGGCAAATTGCCCTGTTTACAATTTAGTAGTCCTTAAACGTTAAAATCGTGTTAATAATCTAGGCTAAATATCAAGGATATCATATTTTAGAAGTTTCCTTGCCCCATAAGTGTCCCATAACATAATAGACCTATGAACCGTAAAAATAAATAAGCAAAAATAAAACTTAGTTTTTTGCAATCCTTTTTGTCAGTAAAAATTAAAACCTTAAATAAGTTAAAGATTCTATGAAAGCTAAACTATTTTAACCTGTTTGATACCATATCTTTATGCTTAATTTTTTTTTTTTTTTTGCTAATTTTTTTATCCACGTTTCTTGTTTTTAAATTAGGCACCCTAATTTACCAAAAACTGTGTAACTGTATATATTGTTTGTTTTTCAATAAGAATTATATTCCCGATTTTTCCTAATCTCTTAAGATACAGAAATTTTCCACAAATTCACATAATCCGATTCTATTTTCATTGGCCTTGGAATTTGAACGCAAGGGTCAAGGGATTATTTTATTACTTCTACCACTAATAGCAAGAGATTGCAGGGCCAAGCCCCTTGAGGCTGACACAACTGCACACGCTCCTCCTCCAATCTGATATTTTCATAGCTTTGCCCCTTGTCCCTTCCAGTTCCCAATTCCTTAAGATCCTTTCTTATGACCTCTTGCCACTTCATTGGGGGACGACCCGTATTCCTTTTGGCTCGGAATGGAGGGCTGTAAAACACGACTTTTGGCATTCTTATCATCCGTCATCCATTAAATTGACCAAAAAAACTCACTTCTTCTAGAACAGTTGAATGATTCAGATTATGGTTGAATCACAAAGAAATTGAGAGATTACCTATAAAAAATCTTTTGGCTAAAAATGTCTTGTTCTTTTTAATTTAAAAAAACAAAACAAAAAAAACCATCATATTCCGCGTTCTTTCTGCACGCTCAAAGTTTAACACAGCAGCAACAGGTGGATGCAGTGACCGACAAAAAAGGCGGAGTTATTCATGTGATGTCTTAATATACAATAGTTATGTTAGGCTTCAAAATAATAATCTAGTGGAATTAAAGTATTAATTTTAACGTGGTAGTATGTAATAATGTTCTCACTTTGTCTCTTTCCTTGAATTAGCCAGGCAATGTATAATAGCCCTTGTCAGGCACGTAATTAAGATTTTTATCGGGCTGAGGGTGGGGGAGGGGGGTGGGGAGGGTCGCAGTAAAAAAAATATATTTAATAGGGCCCAATAATAAAATGTCAAACTTTACTTGATAATTTGAATAAAAAAAAAACTAGAAATTTCTTGCGAATTTTTGAATTTAAGTCCGTATATATCGAAAAGAAATAAAACTTGTTAATATTAAAGTATGTGGGGGGGGGGGGTCAGAAAGAAAAAATTTTGTCTTAATTTGCAAGATTTCGGACATTAAACGGGGACTGGACATGGGCTGGAGAAAGAAAAGACATATTTGCGTATATATTCAATATATATGCTATACTAGATAATATATTATTATCTAATGTACATTTCCCTCCTAATATATTTGCAAATTAGAGAGAGGGGGATATAGTATAGTGGGAGTTCCTCAAAAATGTGTTAATTCCAATTTTTCTACATATTATAAAAAAAAAATTAGTATGTTTTCTATAGCCCCAATTCTAGGCTTATACTGAATTCGGTTATTTTAAATGTGAAATTAAGGAGCGACCTCGTGGTTGCAGTGACAGTTATCTCTCTAGAATTTGATGTCATTTTCTCTCTGAGACACGCATCCATTTCATACATTTTATGAATATCCAAATAGAACAACGAATGGATCCAAATGGAGTAACAGTGTAGTGGAGCAAGGCGCCCCAAGAAACCTTAGGGCCGAAGTTTGATCCTGGCTGTTGCAAGGAAGTCTTTCATATATGCTTGTTTGTTTCCTAATTTTATTTGTTTTTGTCACTTTTTAAAAAACCTGCATCGTTATTTTTTTTTAATCTGCTCTGCATATGACGGGAGGGGCGGGGCGCAATAAATGAAAATATAGTCCTGATTTACGAAATTTGGGATCTATTTTAAACCAAATGTGGACTGGTGACCATGGACTGGTGAAAGAAAAGATATTACAAAATTTAATTACATAAAAATCTTATAAAAGAAATCATTGAGAATCTGATTTAGACCTATTTTGGGTTGGTGAAATTTTGGATATCAGATATACATATATGCAGGAAGCCTGGGATTTGACTTCTCTGGTTTTATTTCCAACTATTGCTCATTTGATGTAATGTCCACGTCGTGCTTATTATGTACTCGGAAATTTGTGACAATTGCTCCTGGTTGTGGCCTGTCTTAGTTTATAAAGGTTAGCTTATGTGGCCTATCATGTTTTATGCTTGTTTAAAGCTTTGTCTTCATTATAGCCTTTTCAAGCCAAGTTGTCCGTGCTGTTTGATTTTTTTTTCTTGCAAGTTCAAACCAGGCGAAAGACAATCTTTTTTAATTCGGCCAATTTCGCCTGAAAAGCCCATAATAAAGCACAGCTTAACTAACGAAAAGTTTCCTGTTACCTGTTCTATTTCTATATATATATATATATTTGATATACAAAGATACATAGTTAATTATATTCTTTAGATGATATATCAAGTGGCATTACGGATGTATATATTGTCATTTTGTGGTTTGAAAAAATATATTCAATTTTTGGTAATTATTTTTAGTTCTCACCTAATTCATCCAGAGGAATATTAAAGAAGCATTCTAGGTGTTAGTTCTGAAGCTCCCAAGAACTAGAGTAATTTTTGTTGTTTCCCCAGAAATCCTCCCCTCCCCCTCCCGGATAATTAATAAAGGAATAATTAGATATTTTTCGAGAATAATTTTAGTTCTCGGGGAATATTAAAGGCTTGTAAAGAGAATTGGATTTGAGACATGCTAAGATTTTGCTGCCTCTGTGATTGTTCGGGAGACCGAAGGAGGATTTGCTAGATGTTTTCCAGAGAAATTGCCTACGGATTGTTTCGAGTCCCCCACTGACTGACTGTATAACAGTAGGCTGTCCGAGCCTACAAGTGTGGTTCGATCCCGCTTTTTACGAGCATAAAGCCAGAAAGGTTGAGATGCCTAGGGCACGTTCTGCGTTTGAAGGATAACAGATTCCCGAAGATTGTCCTTTTCGGCCAGTCATCTAGGGATAAAAGAAAAAAGTCTTCCTCGGTTAGGAGGGGAGGATGTCGCCAGGAAATATTTAAGGGAAACAGGAACTTCCTGGGAGGGTCTAAAGAGGGGGGCTTTGGATAGACAGGGATAGAGGGCTAGCGTTTGTTGCTGTGTTGGTCGCAGGCAGCTTGGTTCTACAGTGAATTGTCAGTAGTAGTAGTTATCTAGTTTTGAGTCTTTGGAAACGGTTTTGGAAACGGGGGATTATTCTTGGAAACGTTTAATTCAGTGGCACCATTTGGGGGGGGGGGGGGAGAGGGGGGCCGTGCCCCCCCCCCCCCCTGATTTTTGAGTGACCAAATTTTCAACTCTCAAGCTCTCAGTTTATTCATCCCTTTCCGAATTCTTTTGTTGCTTTCGATTCATTCCTGAGAAACTAAAAACCAGGTCATTAAAAAGCAGCAAATTGAAGACACTTAAAAATTTGCAGCGAAGTGACCCATCAGTGTTGCTATGTCAAAATATTGATTTGTACCTAACAAAGCTCTAAAAATGTACTTTTTCGGGAAAACATGTACCAGACACCGAAAATTTTAGCGCGTGTTACGCTTAGCGCAACACGCGAATCTTCCTTCGAACAGTACTCTCTAAAAAATAAACAATCTCTTCCCTTTCCCTTCTTTTCTCTCTTTCCTCGTTTTTTTCTTTATCATTGTTTGTTATTAATTAATTTCCTTCAAAATCGAAGAGCATCTAAAAAGAAAAAGATGTCGTCAATGTAATATATCAATACCCCAATCACATTTTTTTTTTTTTTTTTTTTATAAAACATTGGGGTAGAGGTGATAGAGATCAGATAGTGAAAATTGTGACTAAGGCCGTATTCAGAATTTTCGGGGGGGGGGGGGGTTACGGAAAGAAACTTGACCCCCCCCCCCTGATTTTTGAGGGGCCAAGTTTTCAACTCTGAATCTCTTAATTGATTCATCTCTTTCCAAATTTTTTGTTGCTTTCGATTTGTTTCCGAGAAAACAAAAACTAGGTCATTATAAAAAAGCAAATTGAAGACACTCAAAGATTTGCAGCGAAGTCACCCATCAGTGTTGCTATGTCAAAATATTGATTTGTACCTAACAAAGCTCTAAAAATGTACTTTATCGGGAAAACATGTACCAGACACCGAAAATTTTAGCGCGTGTTGCGCTTAGCGCAACACACGCAACTTCTTTCGAACAGTGCTCTCTAAAAAATAAACAATCTATTCCTGATACCTTCTTTTATCTCTTTCCTCGTTTTTTTCTTTATCATTGTTTATTATTAATTAATTTTCTTAAAAATCGAAGAGCATCTAAAAAGAAAAAGATATCAATGTAATATATAATGCCCCAATCATATTTTTTTTATAATACGAATTGTCAGATCGTCTCTACGAACAAGAACACATAATCTAAAGCTAGGATGGTGAAACCGGTCCAAAAAAGAGCCCCCAGATGATTTTTTCACTCTCACTTTTCAGAGCTTGTACATCTTGTTTTTATGTTCATTAAAGTCAATCTTAATTTCTTATCCTGTTTCTTCAACCATTAATCCAGAAACCTGGAACTCAAATTCCCCTTTGTTTCCGGATTGGCCCGGAATACTTTGGTCTGGCTTCACGTTCCAAATCACATGTGAAGATAACGTAAACACAGAATCTGGAAGCCGATAATCTGGAAATTCTGTGAGGTGAAGCCCCAGTTTAACTCATTTTCTATTGGATTGTTCGACTCCGTTACAGTCCAAGAAAGCCCATTATTTAGGCTTATATATTTCTGATCAGCCCTGGGCTTTGTTCCAGGTCTGCCAGAAAGCTTATAAAAATTAACTACTGCTGCGTTTTAGTTGAACTGATTGGAAAGAATTATTGAATAAAATAGATCCTAGCTTTTTAAAAAATCTAAAAAAAATTATTTTATAACTATTATAATTTATGAGGAAAAGGCTTATGAAAAGAACACAAACATCGAATTAGTATAGCAGTTGCTTTCAATTCCTCTTGCCAAAAGTGGCCATAGGTACTTTTTATACACTTTTTGGTCGATCTAGACCGATCCCCTACATAACCAGGAGCTAAAAAGCTGAGCTTCTAAGCTTGGTTTTATTGGACAAAAGATCAGGATTTTCTTAGACAAATCAGTTGTTGAGAAATTAAAATTTCAAGAAAAGACTTCAGAGCCCTACATAATTCAGGTCTTTTAGCAAAGACTCGATCTCTTCCTCTTCAGCATCCTTTATTTTGTCAGGTCCTCGTTCTTCTTCCCTTATTTTTTTGTCCAGAAGATTCCAGGAGACACAAGTACCGTAATCGCGGATCTCCTCCTTAGCACGAATCAAGGAGTAAACGCTTTTAACTGCAAGGTGGTTTCGAGACTTCGTTTTGACAATTGAGACTGCGCAAAAAATGAGCTTGACACAAGTGGATGAGTATTGAAGGGACATGATCGAGAACATGAATGTGCAAAGCTCTGAATATCTCGCAGAGCCAAGACAATTTTGAAGCTCATTAAGTTTCCCCCAAAAGACTCTGGACTCATAAAGTACTGAGGTGGCAAATGCTTAGACTCAGCAAGGATTGATCGCCACTGAAATTTCAATTCTTCTAAAGATTGTCGATCGACTAGGTTAGGGAACATAACTAGTATTGGTACTAAGTTTTCTTTGCCAGACGCAGCCACAACTGGGTCAATCACTTTCATTTTCTGCAAAACCTTAAAGGTTTAATTGCAGTAGTAGCAAACATAAAACTCCTTTGCTAACTTCACGTAGAAGTTAAGCGAAGTGATTTTAAAGGTACGCACTCTTTGTACAGTACCTCCAAACTATCCTGTACCTCCACTAACTGCATCAATGATGATTGCTTGTACTGGAAGCACCACAGTAGCGTCCACTGGGAGGATGGGGCTTGTGCCCTTTATATTTTTATCCTTCTTCTTGAATTTGAAAAAAGAACTCTATTGGGGTATTTCTAAGGAAAAATACCTGTTTCGGTGTTTTCATTGAAGAAAAAAAAAACATCAAATTTGCCACCCTTCACATTGATTTTAAAGGCACGCACTATTTGGACAGGAATATTTTTTGTTTTCCTATCACTTCAGCTTCCACGTTCGCTCCAACTAAGATTGTTTAAAAATGCAAAAAGTATTCAGGCTTGGACAGGTCATACGTGACTAACGGTTTTTTTTTTACTTTTTTTTTTACGTTTTTTTTACTTTTTTTTAGGAAATACCTTAGGATGGTCTCGAATAATGTGGAGACATTTTCGCAAAGACAGTGAAGCTTAACTCCCACCCTTTGAAATAAAATATTTCACTTGTTGACCTGTGGCAAAATAGAGATGGTGCTAGACGCACATAGAGCGACGCTATGGCAGATACAGCCGACAAAAACAACATGTGGATTGCCAACTTTCACCAGAGCCTTCAATTCCTTTATCTCTCCCATATTCACTGAGGCATTATCCCATCCAAATCCTATGCGTTTTTCTTTTGGAAAATTCTAGCATAAAGTAACTTGTCTACTTCTTCTTTCATTATTTGAGCTGTTGCTGATGGCACCTCGACAAGTCCTAAGAATCACAAGCGAGCTACAAGGGCCATGATTTAACAACAGGTTTGTCCATCAATTCATCCAGCAAGATTGAAAATTTTCCTCTCAGAAGTTTTATCGAGAGAGTCTGATCTGTAGCAGGTGCAAATTTTTTCACAACAATATTTCGCGTTTTAGCACGACCGCAGGTAATTTTAGATGTAATCATGGAATCATGGAACACACTTTTCAGTAGGCCTGGCAGATCCTCCATGACCCTGAAAGATTTGTTATGCTCTGCAATGAAGCCACTGAGCTTCAGCTCGGCTTTTTCAATATTCTTCTGCAACATTACACTCTTCTGAAATTCAATGTTATTTTAGCTAATCATAGACAGATTGGTAGTATGCTGCTGTGCATTAAAGTTCTTGATGTGAAATTTTATTTTTGGCACGTCGTATAGTAATAGATTACAGTAGCTATAGTTATAGATTACAGTAACTATAGTTACTGTATAGTTTAATTATAGTTTACTGTAGCTTCACTGTATAGTTATAGATTACAGTAGCTATAGTTATAGATTACAGTAACTATAGTTACTGTATAGTTTAATTATAGTTTTACTGTAGCTTCACTGTATAGTTATAGATTACAGTAGCTATAGTTATAGATTGCAGTAACTACAGTTACTGTATAGTTTAATTATTGTTTTACTGTAGCTTCACTATAGTTTTACTTTAGCTTCACTATATGGATTCTATTGATGGACTTTGTTTTAAGGAGCACAGGAAAGGCAATGGGAGACCACGGAATCAAATGGGGAGAAAATACTCTCCTGGACTTAGATTATGTTGATGATTTAAGCATCCTAGATGAAAGTTTGAGCAAAATGAATGATGTTTAAGAGGTTTTGCGAGTTCAGGGTGCTAGTATCGGTTTGGAAATTAATGTTAGGAAGACTAAGTCACTAAGGCTAGGAATAAGTGAAGATGAAAAGGTGACGTTGGGTAATGAAAATATTGATCAGGTGGCCAGCTTCACTTACCTTGGTAGTATTATTAGTAGGCTAAAGATGGTGGGAGCAGTGAAGATGTTAAAAGTAGAATAGCCAAGGCTCAGGGTGTGTTTTCACATTTGAAAAACGTTTGGAGGAATAGGAAGACAAGTCTGCTAACCAAGATTAGAATATTAGAAGCTACAGTGATGACAGTGGTCAAATATGGCTCTGAAGCATGGACGCTCCGAAAAGCGGATGAAGATTTGCTAGATGTTTTCCAGAGAAATTGCTTAAGGATTGTTCTGGGTACCCGGCTGACTGACCGTATTTCAAACAATAGGCAATACGAAAAATGTGGTTCAATACCGCTCTCTAGGGCTAAAATGAAAGAAAGGTTGAGGTGGTTAGGGCACGTTGGGCGGATGAAGGATGACAGATTGCCGAAGATTGTTCTTTTCGGCCAACCATCTAGGGCTAAACAGAAAGCAGGTCGTCCCCGTCTGGGGTGGGAGGACGTCATAAAGAAAGATTTAAAGATTATGGGAACTTCGTGGGCGGGTGTAAAAAGGGAGGCTTTGATTGGATTGGGGTGGAGGAGGATCATGCGTAGCTGTGTTGGCCTCAGGCGGCTTGGTGCTGTGGTGAGTTGTTAGTAGTAGTAGTAGTAGTAGTAGCTTCACTGTATAGTTATAGATTACAGTTGCTATAGTTATAGAGTACAGAAACTATAGTTACTGTATAGTTTAATTATAGTTTTACTGTAGCTTCACTGTATAGTTATAGATTAAAGTAGCTATAGTTATAGATTACAGTAACTATAGTTACTGTATAGTTTAATTATAGTTTTACTGTAGCTTCACTGTATAGTTATAGATTACAGTAGCTATAGTTATAGATTACAGTAACTATAGTTACTGCATAGTTTAATTATAGTTTTACTGTAGCTTCACTATATAGTTATAGATTACAGTAGCTATAGTTATAGATTACAGTAACTATAGTTACTGTATAGTTTAATTATAGTTTTACTGTAGCTTCACTGTATAGTTATAGATTACAGTATCTATAGTTATAGATTACAGTAACTATAGTTACTGCATAGTTTAATTATAGTTTTACTGTAGCTTCACTATATAGTTATAGATTACAGTAGCTATAGTTATAGATTACAGTAACTATAGTTACTGTATAGTTTAATTACAGTTTTACTGTAGCTTCACTGTATAGTTATAGATTAAAGTAGCTATAGTGATAGATTACAGTAACTACAGTTACTGTATAGTTTAAATATAGTTTTACTGTAGCTTTACTGTATAGTTATAGATTACAGTAGCTATAGTTATAGATTACAGTGACTATAGTTACTGTATAGTTTAATTATACTTTTACTGTAGCTTCACTGTATAGCTATAGATTAAAGTAGATATAGTTATAGATCACAGTAACTATAGTTACTGTATAGTTTAATTATAGTTTTACTGTAGCTTCACTGTATAGTTATAGATTACAGTAGCTATAGTTATAGATTACAGTAACTACACTTACTGTATAGTTTAATTATAGTTTTACTGTAGCTTAACTGTATAGTTATAGATTACAGTTGCTATAGTTATAGATTACAGTAACTATAGTTATAGTTTAATTATAGTATTACTGTAGCTTCACTGTATAGTTATAGATTAAAGTAGCTATAGTTATAGATTACAGTAACTACAGTCACTGTATAGTTTATTTATAGTTTTACTGTAGCTTCACTGTATAGTTATAGATTACAGTAGCTATAGTTATAGATTACAGTAACTATAGTTACTGTATAGTTTAATTATAGTTTTACTGTAGCTTCACTGTATAGTTATAGATTACAGTAGCTATAGCTATAGATTACAGTAACTATAGTTACTGCATAGTTTAATTATAGTTTTACTGTAGCTTCACTGTATAGTTATAGATTACAGTAGCTATAGTCATATATTACAGTAACTATAGTTACTGTATAGTTTAATTATAGTTTTACTGTAGCTTCGCTGTATAGTTATAGATTACAGTAGCTATAGTTATAGATTACAGTAACTATAGTTACTGCATAGTTTAATTATAGTTTTACTGTAGCTTCACTATATAGTTATAGATTACAGTAGCTATAGTTATAGATTACAGTAACTATAGTTACTGTATAGTTTAATTACAGTTTTACTGTAGCTTCACTGTATAGTTATAGATTAAAGTAGCTATAGTGATAGATTACAGTAACTACAGTTACTGTATAGTTTAAATATAGTTTTACTGTAGCTTCACTGTATAGTTATAGATTACAGTAGCTTAAGTTATAGATTACAGTAACTATAGTTACTGTATAGTTTAATTATACTTTTACTGTAGCTTCACTGTATAGCTATAGATTAAAGTAGATATAGTTATAGATCACAGTAACTATAGTTACTGTATAGTTTAATTATAGTTTTACTGTAGCTTCACTGTATAGTTATAGATTACAGTAGCTATAGTTATAGATTACAGTAACTACACTTACTGTATAGTTTAATTATAGTTTTACTGTAGCTTAACTGTATAGTTATAGATTACAGTTGCTATAGTTATAGATTACAGTAACTATAGTTATAGTTTAATTATACTTTTACTGTAGCTTCACTGTATAGTTATAGATTAAAGTAGCTATAGTTATAGATTACAGTAACTACAGTTACTGTATAGTTTAATTATAGTTTTACTGTAGCTTCACTGTATAGTTATAGATTACAGTAGCTATAGTTATAGATTACAGTAACTATAGTTACTGTATAGTTTAATTATAGTTTTACTGTAGCTTCACTGTATAGTTATAGATTAAAGTAGCTATAGTTATAGATTACAGTAACTACAGTTACTGTATAGTTTAATTATAGTTTTACTGTAGCTTCAGTGTATTGTTATAGATTACAGTAGCTATAGTTATAGATTACAGTAACTATAGTTACTGTATTTTTTAATTATAATTTTACTGTAGCTTCACTGTATAGTTATAGATTCCAGTAGCTATAGTTATAGGTTACAGTAACTATAGTTAGTGTATGGTTTAATTATAGTTTTACTGTAGCTTCACTGCATAGTTATAGATTACAGTAGCTATAGTTATAGATTACAGTAACTATAGTTACTGTATAGCTTAATTATAGTTTTACTGCAGCTTGACTGTATAGTTATAGATTACAGTAACTATAGTTACTGTTTAGTTTAATTATAGTTTTACTGTAGCTTCAGAAACAAGACATTTACTGATAAGAACATGCTCTTTTTGTCCAGGACGAAAGAAACAACAAAATTTGTAAAATTTAAAATAATCTGACTTATTTCTAATTTTTTTTTTTTAAGAAGGAGGGAAATCCGAGCAGCAGAAAAATTGAATGATCACAAAAAATTTATTGAAGCTGGGCCAACGCTCTATTTTATTTCTCTCTGTTAGGAACAATCTTTGCGTATTCTGCGTCCAGTTGTTGTTGTTAGGTTAGGAAAGGAGGTTAACAATCTGTTCGGTGTGGAAAAGCAGAATAGTGTTTGTCCCCGTGCGTTTATAAGTGTTTATCCATACAATTATCCGTGTATAGAAGTTATTTTGATGAAATGTTTCTGAAGTAACGAGCATAGACTATAGACTTGATTTTAAATAGCAAGAAAAATCTCTTACGATAAATCTAGAAGAATAATCTGTGAGTCTAGAAGAATAAGCTTCTAGACTTACGTTACAGAAAATTGGAGCGCTCTTGATAAAAATGTGTGTAAAATGATCATTTTTTAAAAACCTTAAATCGCATTGACGAGCGAGAAAAGATGGTTTTGAACCATCTGTAGAGACTCACAAGGGGATGGTGAAGTTCATCAAAGTTAGGATGTTACTTTCCAAGTTAGCTTCCATTCCACATCTGCCCAGTCTTAATCGACGCCCGGTAAGTGATAATTAGCCAGAACACATAAGTTCTTCCCAGAAAACCGGTCTCAGAAAACCTCAGAAAATAAGGTCTTAGAAAACCGGTTTCATAGCAACAAAGGCAAGCGACGGGTGACAGAATGCATTGGACTTTTATAATTTAGGCTATGTATTTGTACATTGGAGGGTGGGGTAAAGTATTATGACAGCTTGAAACAAGAAAACAATTATTCCTTCATAATATGCAGAGTAATTGTAGCTAACACATTTCGTATGCAGACCCGCTATACTTCATCCCCTCCCTCTGAAGTGCAAATATTCAAAATTATTGTTCAAAATTAACGATAACCTAATTTTTGGCTAATTTTTCAATTATATTTTTATATTTAAAGTTTCATAAAAAAGAATCGATGATATTTTGTGTTCCTTTTATACACTCACAATTTGAAATAGCAGCAACTTGTGATTTTACGAATTTTTGTAATTTTATGTATCCGAATATCGAAAATAAGTAAAACTCGAGGGAGGGGAAACATATGAAAATTTTGTCTTGAATTACAAGATTTTGGATGTATTTGTAATCAAACGTGTGCTGGATATGGACTGATGAAGGAAAATATATATTTCCATACATATTTCTAATATATATACTATATTCGATAATATATAATTGTCTAATATAGATTTTCACTGCTAATATATTTGCACGTTAGAGGGGGGATGGGGGGTTAAAATATAGTGGGAAAGCCTCCAAAAAATAATAATTCCAGTTTGTCTGAATATTACAAAGTGAAAAATTCCTTTCTTAGCATGTTAGCAAAAATTCCTTTCTTAGCATTAACATCAACTACTAATATATGTTATAAAACACTTAACAAAACCTCTGGGAAGTGCCGGCACCCAAAACGCCTTCCCCCTTCAGTCTAAGGATCAATACCGAAACGGCTCTTGTGTTTGTTCCCACTCTCTTCTGCACAGGCTGTCACTGAATTAGCGACAAATTGGAGGAAATTTGACTAATAAATTTTTTCTAAATTTCGAACAAAAAAATCTTCGAAGACACAAAAATGTCGTACCTGATGGTGCTATCGTATTATTACATCCAAACAAAGCTAGGATTGGAGAACAAAAAAGCCGGACTGGAGAAAGAAAGAGTCAATTTATATATATATATATATATATATATATATATATATATATATATATATATATATATATATATATATATATATATATATATATATATATATATATATATGTATATATATATATATATATATATATATATATATATATATATATATATATATATATATATATATATATATATATATATATATATATATATATATATATATATATATATATATATATATATGTATATATATATATATATATATATATATATATATATGTATATATATATATATATATATATATATATATATATATATATATATATATATATATATATATATATATATATATATATATATATATAATATAATTGCATCTATTGTAGATTCCCCCTAATATATTTGTACATTAGGGGGGGGGGGGGGTTAAGTATAATGAGAGATTCTTCAAGATATGGTAATTCTAATTTGTCTGTATATTATAAAGTACAATTTTTTTTCACATGTTATCTTCTCAATAGCCCGGATTCTACCAAATTTGGTTATTGTAAATGTAGAAGTAAGGAGTGACATAAATGTTGCAGTGACAGCTACCTCTCTTGAATATGACGTCATTTTTAATCTCATAGACAAGCTACATTCATATCATATTTATTATGATTTTGCAAATCAGCTACCTTGTAGCAGTGTAGCGGCTAAACCCGCGCCTTGAAACTTTCGGGCTTAGGTTCGATCCTGGCTGTTGCAAGGAAATATGCAATTGAAGAACTAATGGCTAATTTTTTTGCATTTGAATCACTTTGTCTTTCGTATGTTTTATCTGCACTGGATAGAGGAGGGAAAAAAAAAAAAAATCAGAAATACTGTCTAGAATTTACAAAATTTTGAATAAATTTGTAACCAAACGCTTACTGGACTGGAAAACAAAAGATATTGGAGAAAATGTAAGGATACAAAATTTTTCAAAAAGAAGTCATTGAGAATCAGCGGCTTTTTGGCAAAATTTTGGATTACTGAGATACAGATATGCAGGAGCCTTGAAATTTGACTTCTCTGACTCTATCTCTCGTTATTGATCATTTAAGGTAATGTCACGCTAGTTATATACTCCGAAATTTATAACAATTGCTCCTGGTTGTTGCCTATCTTAGATTATAAGTGGCTAGTTTATCTGGCCTATCATGTTTTATACTCGTTTAAAGCTTTGTCTTCATTTCGGCCTTTTCAAGTGAAGTTATCCGTGCTTTTGGGCGTTTTCTGACACCTCTAATCTTTATTTTTACTTTTTCAAGCTCAAGTCAGCCACGTTTTTTTTGTTTTTTCGGAAAATTCAAATCAGGCTAAAGATTCTCTTTTTACTCGACCAAATTCAAATTAAAAGGCCATAATAATAGACGGCTTAACTAAAGAAAATTATCCTGTTGTCTATTTATTTCTATATACGTATATATTTGATATATAAAGATGCATGGTCAATTTTATTATTTAGATTATTTATTAAACAAAAGATGATTTGTTAAGCGATTTCGAGAAGGAAAAGAAAGGTGATAGGATCTATTAATTTAAGAGGCAATTACCTGATTTTTGCAAAAAGAAAATTGCTTTGTGTAATGATAATTTTTAAAATATGAGAGTTTTTAGATAAAACTGTTATGCCTTTTTTCCATAAAACCAACGATTATGAAGATACATTGTATTTATTGTTTAGAATGGCTACAGGGAAGAATGGTCCAGTCCTTTGAAGGTATGCCTGATAATTAAGCTAAAGACTAAACGAACGAGATTAAAATTATTATCTTTAGTTCTTTTTCATCCCTACTGCACGATAGTATAATAAGTAAACCCAATATAATAACAAATATATGCAATAAGTAACACAATATAATAGCAAACGCAGAAAAATACAAATAGAAATACAAATTGCTTTTAGAGTAACACATTCAAAAAAAAACTACCAAAAGAAAGAAACTAACAAACTGGTAACGCCAAAGCAGAAATACAAAAGTAAGCAGTGTTCTAGTAGTTTCCGTGCAGTAATTCTATTTTTACTGTAATATCAGAAACGAGAAAATTTTGTGATAAAAACATAATTTTTTGTCGAGATTGGAAGAAACAACAAAAATTCGATAATATTTAGTCCAGATTATTTTTAATTCTTTTTCAAGAAAGAGAGAAATCCCAGCATGAAAAGAATTGAATGATTTTAGAAAGTTGATTTAATCTTGGCCAACACTCACCCTCTCTTGGGAACAATCTTGGCGTAACCTGCGTCCAGTTGTGTGTTCAAGTTAGGAAAAGAGGTTAACAATTGATTCGGTGTGGAATCAGAAGCAGAAAAGTGTTTTATCTGGTATATAAAGGTTATTCTGATCAAATCAAACAGTTCGTGGTAACGAACTGTAAGTAAGGAGCGACCCGGCTCAGTGGTAACCGAAACTCTAGAAAATGGGTTTTTGATACCAATAGATACATCAAAAGAATCAGATTTCACCCACCAGAGTCCTACCCATCAAAAGTTACGCGCCTCAGAAAATTTGGCCGATTTTCCAAAAAAGGGGGAAAGACCCCCTAAAAGCTATTGAACCTTAATGAAAATCACACCTTAATATTCAGCGTATCAGAGAACCCTGGTTTCAAGCTCCTATATACAAAAATGTGGAATTTTGCATTTTTTGCCAGAAGAAAGATCACGGATGCGTGTTTATTTATTTATTTATTTTTTTCCCAGGGGTGATCGTATCGACTGAGTGGTCCTAGAATATCGTGGGAGGACTCATTGGAACGGAAATTAAAAGTTCTACTGCCCTACTTAAGTGACCAAAAAAAAAATGGAGGGCAACTAGGCCCCCTCCCACGCTGATTTTTTTCCCAAAGTCACCTGATCAAAATTTTGAGATAGCCATTTTGTTCAGCATGGTTGAAAATATGATAACTATGTCCTTTAGGAAGACTTAATCCCCCAAAGTCCCCGGGGGGAGGGCTGAAAGTTATGAAGTTTACCCAATATTAACATATAGCATTGGTTATTAGGAAGTATACAGACGTTTTCAGGGGGATTTTTTCTGGTAGTAGGGGGGTGGGTGGGTCGGGGGTTATTTGGGAGGATCTGTCCATGAAGGATGTTTTCATGGGGGAATGGACATTGTTATGAAGGGGGCGCCGGATTTCCCAGCATTACTAAAAAAAAGATACGAAATTAAATATAAAAAAAAACAAGTTTTCCAACTGAAAATAAGGAGTAACATCAAAACTTAAAACGAACAGAAAATATTACGTGTATTATTGGGTTCAATACTTCATCATTACCCTAGTCAATACCTTGCTCTTTAAGCCAAAGATTTTTTAATACTTTCATAAGAGCTATTTATTCTAAATAACGGCCTTTGCGATTAAGGGGTCATTTTTAAAGAAATGGAACGAAATTCGAACTTAAGCTTAAAGCGCGAGGTATTGACTAGGGGGTGAGCCCCCTAATACACGTATTAAAAATATATGAATATAGAAGTTCGTTACGTAAGTTACGTATATTTATTGCTAATAAAAACGTTCGTAAATAAAATTAAACAAGTTTCGAGAAAACCATTTAACCAAATAAAAGTAAAGTTAATATGTAAATTTTGTTTTAATTATTCATGTACGGTGAGCCAAAATCAAAACCTGCATTAATTCAAAAACGTTAAAAAATGACATAAAAAAAACAAGTTTTCTTAACTGAAAGTAAGGAACGACGTTAAAACTTAAAACGAACAGAAATTATTCCGTATATGAAAGGGGCTGTCCCCTCCTCAACGTCTCGCTCTTTACGCTAAAGTTTGACTTTCTCACAACTCTTATTTTTTTAAACAATAACAATAAAAAACTTTAGCGTAAAGAGCGAGGCGTTGAGGAGGGGACAGCCCCTTTCATATACGGAATAGTTTCTGTTCGTTTTAAGTTTTAACGTCGTTCCTTACTTTCAGTTAAGAAAACTTGTTTTTTTTATTTAATGTTCCTGAAGAACCGAGCAAAGACTTACTGGTGGATGGTGAAGTTCATCAAGGTTAGGCAGTATCCCAAGTTTGCTTCCATTCCACATTTGTCCATTCCTGATCAACGCTCTTCATGAATTATTCAGCAGTCTTGAATTTTTCGGTTGCATCTGAGAGACTGTGCCATTCTGTGCCACATCCTTAGTAGCGCAGAGCAAACAGTGAAGAAGTTTTGACGAACACGCCGTTGGTATCTGGGGCCCTGTAGGTTATTAGGTTATTAAAGTTCACTAGTTTTTTGCTCTCGCAAAATTAATGTTCTCACAAAATAATGTCAATTGTTCTCACAATAATGTTAAATGTTCTCACAAAATAATGTATATTTTTGTTCTCACAAAAATAATGTCAAGAAGACTGAGCCGCTTAAATCAGGAATAAAAAGGATAAAAAAGGGATTTTAGGTGGCGAGGAAGTTGATTAAGTGGATATATCCTAGTGTAAAGACAACCTTACTTGTTTTGTAAAAAAAAGAAATATAAAAATTGAAAAAATTAGGCTACCTTCCAAACTGAATATTAACAAAACAGAAGAACCACTCAAGTATTATCAACAAATATAATTTGATAATATTCTTTTGTATTTTCTCTTTTTTGTTTATGTTTTTTAAAGATTTTCTTTTTTTCGTGTCAAACGTCATGTATATAGCCAGTGTGGTCTAAGAACGAATTTACGCCTTATTCATAAGGGTGGTGGATACACTTAAGGTTTAAAAGTAGAGTAGCAAAGGTGCAGTGTGTTTCTTCACAGCTAAAAAGAAAAAAAAATAGAAGATTATGAAAATAAGTTTTAGAATTAAGATTTGGACACTAAAAGCCAAGAAAATGGCAGTGGTCAAGTATTGCTATGAATGTTCAGATCTAAAGCCTGGGCAAGCTACGTATATTAGATGTTTTTCAGAATACTTCTACAAGAATAGTTGCAGATACTCTTTTTAACGACCTTACGTGAAACAGTTGTGTATACGAATAAAGAGGTTTGGTCCCACTCATTGGGACTAGCTAGAAAGAAAGGCTAAAGGGCTAATTCAAATTACAGATGGGATCATATTTAACAAATGTGATCTTTTACATCCATCATATGTCAAATTCGGTCACATTTTACAGATAGCATTGAATCTTTTTTTTTCAATCTGGCAGGGACCAAATACAAACTAGGACTTACTCTAATGGGGTAGGAACAGGGAATATCAAAGGATTTGAAGGAAGTAAAAATTTGATAGGAGGTAGTAAGGAATTAAAAGATTGCTGGAAAAATAGTATACGTAGCTGTTTGGCCTCGTGTGTCTTGGTTTTGGGAAGAGTTGTCAGAGTTTTCAATAATCAGGGGATCTATCCGAAGATCTAAACTAGTAAAAATTTAAAGTAAGTATCTCGGAGGAGAGAGAAAGAATCAAATTTTAGAGGATCGGTTGGAAGATGAGGACATGCAGCTGTGTCGACCTCACGTGCTATGGTACTATGATGTTATTAGTAGTAGTAGTATTAAAATATACAAGGGTTTCATTTGTGTTTTTTCGAGATAGACGAAGATTGGATATATGGAATAGTTTTGCTCATAAGAAATGTAAAGCCAGACTAGCCTAGTAGGGCTAAAACTGCGGTAAAGTTTAAGAACAGCAGATCTCCGACCGATGCGAAGCAAAAAAGAACAAATAAACGAATATTTTGCCCGAATCGCAACAAGGTGTCCTCAGCGGTAAAAAAACAGGAAGAATTCAAATCCAGCCAATTTAAAAAATGGGAAGTTATTTCACTTTTTTATTTTTTAGTTCGAATAGCTATTGTATATATTTGTTTAGTTTTTCTTTTTATTCTCTCTCAGTTTTCGTCTTTTTAGATTCTATATCCTTTTTGGAATTGTTTATGTAGATTTCTTTGGCGAAATTTTCTTCCCATCATCTATAATTCAGTTCAGTTCATTTAACATCAAAAATACATTTAACTAATATTCCAATACCTGCCCCAAGAAAGATACAAAAAATCACTTGCGACTGGGCGGGTACATACAAACTCATCTACTAACTAATAATTACCTATAAACAAAGGAGCAACAAATAATAATAAAAAAAAAAAAAAAGCACTTGTGACTGGGTGGGTACATACAATTCATCTTCTAACTAATAATTCAGTATAAACAAAGGGACAACAAATAATAATTATAAAAAAAGACTATGAACCTTGACCTAACAAATAATTTTTTTTTATTTTTAAACAAACCCAAGTGCTCAACCACCCGCATGCTCTCAGGAACAGAGTTCCACACATTAGGTCTGGAAAATTTAGTATGGAAACTAGCCCTGGTCCCACTTCTATTTGGAACAATGAAGTCACTAGCATGAAGAGTTTCATAATGGTGCAAAGACCTGGGAATTATTCTTGGAAACGTTTAATTCAGTGGCACCATTTGGGAGGCAGGGGGGCGATGGCCCCCCTCCCCTGATTTTTTTAGCGGCCCAGGTTTCAACTCTGAAGCTCTTAGTTTATTCTTCCTTTTTCAAATTTTTTGTTGCTTTTGATTTAATCCTGAGAAACCAAAAACCAGGTCATTAGAAAACAGCAAATTGAAGACACTCAGAGATTTGCAGCGAAGTCACCCATCAGTGTTGCTGTGTCAAAATTTTGATTTGTACCTAACAAAGCTCTAAAAATGTACTTTATCGGGAAAACATGTACCAGACACCGAAAATTTTAGCGCGTGTTGCGCTTCGCGCAACACACGCATCTTCTTTCGAACAGTGCTCTCTAAAAAATAAACAATCTCTTCCCTTTCCCTTCTTTTCTCTCTTTCCTCGTTTTTTTTTATCATGTTATTATTAATAATTTCCTTCAAAATCGAAGAGCATCTAAAAAGAAAAATGTATCGTCAATGTAATATATAATACCCTAGTCATATTTTTTTTTTCATCATGCGAATTGTCGGTTCATCTCTACGAACAAGAACACATAATCTAAAGCTAGGATGGTGAAACCGGTCCAAAAAAGAGCCCCCAGATGATTTTTTTACTCCCACTTTCCAGTACTTTTCAGGCTTGTCCAACCATTTTGTTTTTATGTTTATTAAAGTCAATTTTTAATTTCTTATTTTGTTTCTTCAACTATTAAAGCATTTTTTTCTAGCACAAAGGCTCCCAGAATCCAGAAATCTGGAACTCAAATACCCCTTTGTTTCTGGATTGGTCCGGAATACTTTGGTCTGGCTTCACGTTCCAAATCGCATGTGAAGACAACGTAAACACAGAATCTAGAAGCCAAGAATCTGGATATTCTGGGAGGTGAAGTCCCAGCTTAACTCATTTTCTATTGGATTGTTCGACTCCGTTACAGTCCAAGAAAGCCCATTATTTAGGCTTATATATTTCTGATCAGCCCTGGGCTTTGTTCCAGGTCTGCCAAAAAGCTTATAAAAATTAACTACTGCTGCGTTTTAGTTGAACTGATTGGAAAAAATTGTTGAATAAAATAGATCCTCGGTTTTTAAAAAATCTAAAAAAATTGTTTTATAATTATTATAATTTATGAGGAAAAGGCTTATGAAAAGAACACCAACATCGAATTAGTATAGCAGTTGCTTTCAATTCCTCTTGCCAAAAGTGGCCATATGTACTTTTTATACACTTTTTAGCCGATCTAGACCGAACCCCTACATAACCAGAACCTAAAAAGCTGAGCTTCTAAGCTTGGTTTTATTGGACAAAAGATCAGGATTTTCTTAGACAAATCAGTTGTTGAGAAATTAAAATTTCAAGAAAAGACTTCAGAGCCCTACATAATCAAGGTCTTTTAGCAAAGACTCAATCTATTCTTATTCAGCATCCTTTATTTTGTCAAGTCCTTGTTCTTCTTCTCTTATGTTTTTTTTTTCAGAGGATTCCAGGAGACACAAGTACCGTAATCGCGGATCTCCTCCTTAGCACGAATCAAGGAGTAAACGGTTTCAACTGTGAGGCGGCTTTAAGACTTCATTTTGACAACTGAGACTGCACTCAAAATGCGCTCGACACAAGCGGATGAGTGTTGAAGGGACATGATAGAGAACATGAATGTGCAAAGCTCTGAATATCTCGCAGAGCCAAGATGATTTCGAAGCTCTTTGAGTTTCCCCCAAAAGAGCTCTGAACTCTTAAAGTACTGAGGTGGCAAATGCTTAGACTCAGCAAGGATTGATCGCCACTGAAATTTCAATTCTTCTAAAGATTGTCGATCAACTAGGTTAGGGAACACAACTAGTATTGATACCAAGTCTTGTTTGCCAGAGGCAGTCACAACTCGGTCAATGATTTTCATTTTCTGCCAAACCTCAAGGGTTGAAGCGAAAATAAAACTCCTTTGCTAACTTCACGTAAAAGTTAAGGCAAGTGATTTTAAAGGCACGCACTGTTTGGACAGTACCTCCAAACTATCCTGTACCTCCCCTAACTGCATCAATGATGATTGCTTGTACTGGAAGCACCTCAGTAATATCCACTGGGAGGATGGGGCATGTTCCCTTTAGATTTTTATCCTTCTTCTTGAATTTGAAAAAAGCCCTCTATTAGGGTATTTCCATTGAAAAATACCTGTTTCGGTGATTTCATTGTAGAAAAAAAAACAAAAACACTCAAATTTGTCGCCCTTTACATTGATTTTAAAGCCACGCACTGTTTGGACAGGAATATTTTTTGTTTTCCTATCACTTCAGCTTCCACGTTCGCTCCAACATAGATTGTTTAAAAATTCAAAAAGTATTCGGGCTTGGACAGGTCATACGTAACTAACGGTTTTTTTTCGACTACCTCTGGACGTAGAAAATTCCTTAGGATGGTCTCAAATAATGTGGAAACATTTTCGCAAAGGCAGTAAAGGCTAACCCCCTCCCCTTGAAAAAAAACGTTTCACTTGTTGCCCTGTGGCAAAATGGAGATGGTGCTAGACGCGCATAGAGCGAGGGTATGGCAGATACAGCCGACAACAACAACATTTGGATTGCCAACTTTCATCAGAGCCTTCAATTCCTTTATCCCTCCCATATTCACTGAGGCATTATCCCATCCAAATCCTATGCGTTTATCTTTTGGAAAATTTCTAGCATTAAGTAACTTGTCTACTTCTTCTTTCGTTATTTGAGCTGTTGCTGATGGCACCTCGACAAGTCCTAAGAAGCGATTACAGAAACGTTTTAGCCGATGACACCAGAAGCGAGCTACTCGGGGCCATATATTTAACTACAGGTTTGTTCGTCGATTCATCTAGCAAGATTGAAAACTTTCCTCTCAGAAGTTTCATTGAGAGAGTCTTATTTGCAGCAGGTGCTAATTATTTCACAAGAATATTTCGCGTTTTAGCACGACCGCAGGTAATTTTAGATGCAATCAGGGAGCACACTTTTAAGGAGGCCTGGCAGATACTCCATGACCCTGAAAGGTAGGTTATGCTCTATTATGAAGCCACTGAGCTTCAGCTCGGCTTTTTCAATATTCTTCTGCAACATTACACTCTTCTGAAATTCAATGTTATTTGAGCACATCATAGACAGGTCGGTAGTATGTTGCTCTGCATGAAAGTTCTTGATGTGAAATTTATTTTTGGCCCGTCGAAGAGCATGGGTCTTTCCTCCAAAATAATTTTTATTACAAACCTGGCAAAGAAACCGTAGAGTTTCTACGGTTTCTGAAGAACCGTTTCTGAAGAACGTGAAGAACCGTCAACTTTTGCCAGGGTACGGTTCAGAAAGAAACCCTGTCAACTTTCTGAATCCAGTTTTGTCGGTTTTTGTCAGAAAACCAGTCGCTATTAAATTGTTATTTGTAATTTTTCATTTTTTTTTTGGCTTTGCCTTGATCATTCTTAACACATTTGTTGTCAGAGTCAGAATCTTCAGATCCAAACGATTCGGATTCCTTATCATTTGCTTTGTCTACTGAAACCATATCCTGGTCACAGTTTTGCTGTCATTGTTGCTAAATTTTGTTACAAATGTACTGAATTTGGACAGCTTGGCATAACTGTACCGAATTTCCGACTTAAAGAAAAAGTTGTAAAGATGTACAGGTCGAAGGAAAATGTAATGAATTCGGTAGAAATGTACCACCCATAACAACACTGCCACACATTTGAAGAATATCTCCTATGGCATGGTTCCGTCGGGTTTGGTATCTCACGTTATACTGTCTCCAATAACTTATTTACCCGGTCAGCCTGTAAAGTCATTTCCATGGCCATATCCATCGCTCAAATATTCAAAAGAACAGGATTCGGTATTCTGCTTCTGTTGCCGACCCTTCAATGGATCATCGCTAAGATCAGGTGAAAGATATGGCGCAAGAGCATTCATCGACGTAGGATTGAGAAAGTGGCAGCACGAAACATTCTGAAACATTTCAGAGCTGATAAGGCAGCACGAAAACAGTGACCGGCACAAAACATGTACTATTTCCTGGACCAAATTTAAAGCTATTCAGACGGAGGCGGCCTAATCTGTTGCCTCAAGCCTCTCGAAAGAATGGGAAAAGGAAATATTAGAGAACAGACGGTATGTAAAGGCTCTGCTAGCAACTACAGCCTTACTTGGATGGCAAGGTCTCGCGTTTCGTGGCCATGATGAAGGAGAGTCCAGTGCCAATCGAGGGAATTTCGTTGAGACCGTAGGTCTTTTAACGGAAATCAACCAGAGCCTGATGGGAAAGTCTTGCAAGGCATATAACCATTAGTTGTCACACGAGAACCCAAATAAATACATTGAGGTGGGAGGAAATAAAATTTAAAGTTCTATCACGAAAGAAGTCAGAGAAGCAAAATATTTTGCCATTCTTCCTGGCGAAACAAAAGACCTCTTAAAAAAGGAACAACTTGCGATCTAAGTGTGCTATGTTCATTGTATGAAAATAAAAGAAAGAGCCATAGTTTGCTACCACATGCGCAAGGTTGTAATGAGTGGACATTTTTCAGGAGTACAGGCCCGTCTCCGGGAAAAAGCAAACCTTGTCTTCATCAAAGAGTGAAGTTTGAAGGTTCAATTCAAAACTGTTTTTCAGTCGAGTTTTATGTCTGTTAGATGTAATGTTGATAAGTTTTTAGTTTTAGTTAATTTGCATTAGGTAATACATTTCACTGTTAATATGACCAGTTGATTTATGCACCTCACTAAGAGGGTCTGGAGGGGTAGTATATGTGAGGGGATCTTATAGGCCTCCAGTTAAGGGCTTTGGACCATAATTATGGCAATGGTAACGTTTTATTCTTCCAAACTCTTCCACTTAAGAAGTGGTACCAAAAGTGCCGTTTTTAGTGCCATATGGCACTTTTGGATGGTAAAATTGATAAATAGCAGGTAGATTGTAATAGGTTTAAAATCTGCCTTCCCGGGATATGCCTTATAAAATGAGTGCATCACGCTTACAAAAATAGTGGATTATCTGAAAAGTAATCATAAGAAGGGACAAACCATGATTGGAAAAAAAATCCGAGCTAGAATTGAACATATGATAATCTAATTTGAAGTCTAGCGTTGTACAGACAGAACCACGCCTCTAGTAATGTAATTTAATACATTGGTGTTTTTAGGACTTTAGTTGTGTAGCTTATTAGGGGGGACTGGATTAGGAAGTTGCGGGAGGTGTTCTTGCAAACCTCCAGTGGTTTTGGCCCATAATTATTACAATGACACCGTTTTATGCCTCCAAGATTTTCCATTTAAGAATTGGCTCCAAAAATGTTGTTTTCAGTGCTATATCTCAATTATGAATGGTAGGATTGATAAAAAGCACGTAGATATGAGCAAAAGTTTTCAAATGAGCCACTAAACATCACTCTAAAAAGTTCTAGTAGCTCACTCACCCTAGCGTTTCCACTTGAGACATGGCACCAAAAGTGCCGTTTTTAGTGATATTTGAAACTTGCAGATAGTGGAATTTATAGGAAGAACGTGAATATGAGCAATATTTTTTATATGAGCTATCAAAAATTTATCTAAGATGTTCTGGTAGTCCGCTAGCCCCAACCCTCCAGAAACGGCATAAACAGTGCCTTTTATCGTGCCATATGGCGCTTGCACACTGCGAAATTTATATAAACCACGTACATATGAGAAACAGCTTTTGAATGAGCTCTTAAGCATCTCTCTATGATGTTCTAGTAACCCTCTAGGCCTGGAAAAAAAAAGAAAAAACGACCGTTTTAGCATTTTGAAACTTTAAATTACTATGTGCTGTGGTTCGCTCTTTACTAGGTTGCAGTTAATACTGCAACCATCACCAAGAGTTTATTACGACTTTTCCCCAGAAACTTTTTAACATTGACATCTGTGAAATCTATCAGATGGCGGAATTCTTTTAGACCTATTTAATATAAACAATAGCTATTAATTGAGCCATTAAACATCTATCTACGACGGTCTGGTAGCCTACTAATGTTTCAGTAGCTTACGTATGAGCAAAAGAATTATGAAACTTACTAAGGAGGCTGGGAGGGGTTTTTATGAACCTCCAGTTAAGAGCTCTGGAACTTAACTATTACAATGATACCTGTTTTTTACTTCATAGCTTTAAAACTTATGGTGCCACAGAAAGAGCACCATAAGTGTTTTTAGTTTTTAGTGCTATTTCGCACTTACTAATGTAAAATTGAAAAAAAAACACGCATATAGAAGCAATGGCTTTCAAATGAGTCATTAAACATCACTTTTATAAGTTCTGCTAGCCCTATAGTCCCCACTATAAAAAAAATTTGATTGAGATTCAACAAAAATTGTTTGTAATGTTTATCAACAACAAAATTGGAATTTCGACAGCTGATATTGAATATTAGAGACCATTTTGGAATTCCGTGGTCATTATGGAATTTGCAATTTTTTTTAGAAACAAAAATATTGAATTCCTATACCCGAATTGAATTTTTAATTTGTTGACAAAACAAAATGTTGGATTTTAAGATCCTTATTGAATTTTCATCTTGTTTTCTGGATTTTCCGTTCTCTTATTGGATTTCTATCATTAGCGTTGTTCAATTTCCTAGGTCTACAGTCTAATATATAGTTTTTGGGATTCAGTTTCCCTTTCTTCTTTCTGAAGCATCAATAGACACAAAAAAATAATCTCATTCGTTTTACAAGAGCAGAAAATTACAACAAAACTATTTCCCCAGAAAATTTGACACCTCCTAACAGATTCATTTTTTCATGGGAGAAATCACAAAATTAATGATGTAGTAGCAGGCCGACAGAAGACACTTGAGTGAGAAATATCTTCCAATCAGGAAAACAGTGACACACTGACCTGAAATGAAGATGAAATCAAATCGAGGCACAAATAAAAAAAAGACTTCCCCCCTTTTTTCTACCTCCAGAGCTGAATGGTTGCAATGAATCCTGTCTTTTCTGATTACTTTTGACTTAATCATCAGATCTCATCAAATCTCTTGTTCATGTAATGGGGGGGGGGGATATGATAAATGTTTGACCGCACCACTCCTTATGGGAGAAAATAAAAATAGATTAAATAAAAAACTTGAATTCCCTTATGAGGTGATTAATTAGGCCGGGGGCCATCAATCCAGGAACGTAGGCGTACTTCGTGGATTTATCAGATTCCTTGGGAACGTTTCCAATGGAGAACAATCGAACTAGTTATCTACCCTGCGATACTAGATACAGACATATAAAAAAAATAACACAAATAGAAAAGTAATAGATTTATTAGACTTAAATATTTAATTGTACAGCAACATACTTCAATATTGCAAACAGATAGATCTCACAACCAGAATAATCATAGTCAGAATACTTCTTAATAATAGTGCCTAGTCTGTAATAATAATCCACGAAAAATACTTTTTCACTCCCTTATATGATGGGTTCTGATTCTGAGCAATAATAACTATTTCCTACTTGGTCCAGCTCCGCTCGGAGGGACCGCCCCTTGAATCTTCTTCTGAAAAAATCAAACCAATATTCTGCCAAACTAACACATAGTTTTTCGCACTAAATTGATCACTACATTCCCAGCGTCCTAATTAAATCATAAATCTAAGTTTTAGACTCTGTAAATATCGTTTAGTGTAATAAGATTTCGAAATTTAAATCAATATAATGATCATAGTTCGTTTAAAAAGCAATTATCTGAAATGATTTTTCATAATGTATATAGCTCGATTAACTATTATAGACTCTTTTTTTTTTAATAAAAATACTTTAAATATCTACAGAGTCAAAAATGTTCTTCTTGAAGTTCTTGGTCTTATAAATTAATCATATTTTACAAATTTTTCTATCTTAAGCTAGCTACGGACTAACTATGTTTCCTGTCTTACGCAAAATCAAACGAATAATATGACAATCCTACACATAACTCTACCTGAATATCTAGCGATACATACATGAATGATTTATAACGCACAATATTATGTTTACCATTTTCACTGGTAACAAAAACACTTTCACTTGGATTGTTTGTTATGTAGTGTTAACAATAGATTATCAAAATTGTTAAGTTGTCAGATATGAGTTCACACCTATTTTACCACTATACGTGTCCTATACGTACTCGCTCGTTCTGTTGCAAATTATGGTCCTTCACTAGTATCGTCTTGTGCAAACAAAATTTTAAAACACTCATATGTAGTTTCCTCACCGATTACTTCGAGTATGGTTACGTTGATCTTGGATGAAGTGATTTCTCTAATTATCAAACGGGAAATGATACTCTTGGTTACAGGTGTGTGGAATTTGCCATTAGAGTTCATTCTCACCTGTTGTTTTTGGACAGTTCGTAGGGTGCTTGATCGTTAAGGGTTTGAGCACTGGTATTGCGTTGATTACACAGGGGTTGACTATTTCATAGCATTTCATTCTTGGGCTATCTTTAATCACATAGAGAATGTATTTCTCGTGTAAAATTGTTCCTTCGTACACTTGATATTATAATTCATAAAATTATTCATTCATGGCTTGTACCCATTAGCTTTTATGGGGACTCCTTGGTAAATCGTAGGGGAACTGATGTTTGAATTTGAAGTGAGTCAACATTAAGCTTTAGTAATTGCTTCAACATATTGTGTTTAACTTTAGCGAGGAGTACATTGTCATTCAGGGGTAATTTACTGGGATTATTTTGGTTTCCAAGATTCAATGGTTGGTTTCCAAGTCCATATTTCAAAACTTATCTCGTAATATTTACGGTAATATCTCTAATGTCTCTGTAATCTCGTAATGGAGAAATTGTCGAAGTGGATTTAACATGTGAATCGTCAAAATGCAAAAATTCTGCTGAATTGTGTTCATCAATACGCTAAAACATGTTAATTTGGGTTCATTAATATTACTGTCAAGGATGATGTATTCACTTACATCTTATGCTAGATAATGGGGTTCTCAGGATTGTTATGTTTATAGTTCGATAATGTACTGGATACTGATATTTGTTAGATAGTGTTACCTGATGCATAATATGATTTGTGATCGAGAAAAATTACTCCTCGTCAAACGATCATCGTTTCCTTGATCAAAGGGTATCCGTAATTTTCGTAGGTGAAGTTGGGACAAGAGTTTCTTGGGCCTTACGGCGAGTACTCTTCGTTGGTTGATATATGATGAAAATAGGTGCTACTGGGCTATGTCTGCACTGGTTTATGTATTGTCCTGATTAGTTTCTGATATGCCGTCTCAATTCCTGGAATAAAAACAACGAGGCAGAATCACACGTTCTTTAAAACGAGTAGTCATAATACAAATAGGTCATGTATCGATTGGGTACATGAATTTTACGCTACGAGACAATGTCAATTTAAATGTACTAATATTTTTACACACACACATTGATTTTTAACAAAATGATATTATTATTATGTTAGTGGAAACATATATGAAGTTTCCCTTGGGAACTCTAAAACATAGAAATTTCTTCCAAGCTACTATAGCATAACGATGATATAAGAGATTAATTCTTACAAAGTGAGGTCTCTTATTATGCTCTTTAGTATACACTATTACATACTCTTTATTTAAATTTCTTTCAACACTTAATTAATTTTACATAGATTTAAAATAATCGTTTAAACATAGTTTATGATACATCATTAAATTTGAGGTTTAACTTTACAACATATTTCATGCCTGCATTGTTCACGCACTTCCGTGCTGTTTAAGAAACGCATGTTACAGCGTCGTAACCGTACGGTTTTACGTAAACTACACTTATAAAGAGAGAACTACACATAGTAAGGACGAGTGGAGACCTCTATACCCACTAGTTTTCTAATGTCTTCCCTTTCTCTTGGCTTAGGTGTTCTCATGGGATTCCGGGTTTAAATTTTGCATTTCAGCCGTTTCCCCGTGTTCTTCCTTTGGTTTTTGCCTTCTTAGTCTCAAAATTCTTCCATAATTAAAAGTTAGTAAGGTTCTCATAGTCAGGGAAACCACAAACAAGAAACACACGGTCAGTAGTATGTTCCGCCAAAAATTGGATGAGAACAATCCGTATTTATCATCTACGTACGTTAATCTCTGGACTTCATTTGTAAATAGGGGAATTTGGGAGTCTAATGCTTCTCTTATTTTTGTGAGTTGTAATGTTCCTTTATTTTTTTCTATTTGAGACCATATTGAGGTTTTCATTTCCTCATTTTCTATATTGGGGATAGTCTGCGACAGGTTGATTGCCTTAAAATTGATTATTTTAGGGCTAATTGTGTTTGCGCTCGTGGTAATTAACGGCGTTTGAACTGTTGACTCTTTAGTTACAAGTCCACATCTTTGTTTTATGGTTATCGTACCTACATCTTGTAATAGTAATTCGATCCTGTAACTTGGATCGATTTTTTCTGTATTATTATAACAAGACAAAGTTCCAACAGTTTCTCTTGGAACAGATATTAACCGAAGATCGTTTCTAAGGTGTATGAATATTTCTCGTTTAGTACTTCCTATCAAGGCTTCTTTCAGTTGGGCTGGATACATCATACTGGAATAGTACGGGTAGACTTTTTATATTAAAGTAAATTATTCGAATTAATTATATGCAATGTGACTTTTTTAATTAGAATTTGTTTTCGGGAACTGATATATGTTGAACAGACGGTATCAGACGGTTTTGATTCGTGCGAAGCCTTGATATATGTTGAACAAAATTTTTATACAGTATTTTTATAGCTGTATGATTTATACTTGTGAGCTAAAAGTTTTTAAATTAATATTCCGTTATGACGCCTACCCATTAAAAATCTTTTTTTGTATTTTTAAGGGTATTTTAATCTGTCTGGTTTCTTAACCGTTCTACCTGACTGTGTCGTTACTTTTTCTTCTGTTTCTTGCGGTTTTTTCTTTTTAGGTTTTGCTGGTGATATAAGATCAAATTTTTTGTCTTGTTTTTTCAAAAATTCTTGCCCTTTTAATTTTGTTTCTTTCGCGTGTACGGCCGCTGAAGTTGGTTTTGATTTCCCTATTTCTTTAACTACCATATGGTCTGATTTGCCGTCAGACTCTTTGGAACTGGATTCCGATGATTCCGCATTAGAACTTTTAGAAGTGGCACTTCTTGTTTTTGAGGTATCACCTGCCCTTCCTTCGTAAATTTCTACTCCTCTGGAAGTAGAGGGTTTATTCTCTAAGTCCTCACTTTGAGTTTTTAACTCGGGAGATTTAAAAAATTCTTGAGAACTTTGCGAGGAATCAAAAGTTTTTGCGGGGTTTCTCCACTATTTAAATGCCACGTCTTCAGGGGGATGGGGCATTTTTTGCACTAGTTTTTCCCTCCATGCAGTTCATTGTTTGGGCTTGACCTTGAACGCAGCTATATCATGATACTGTCCTTTCTGGACGTCTTTGGGGGCTTGAGTCCAAGGCAACGTACTTTGCCTTGTTTTTATGCGTAAATTTATTAAATCCATCGCTTCTCGCAGATTTGTTTTAATTGAACCTATAGGAGGAGTTTTCTATACAATAATACCCGGAGTTTCTACCACTGTGTTCAATTCCTCCTGTAGTGACAGGGGTGTCTCTATTGGTGTTGCGGGGGAAGCCATATCGTCTGGAAATCTTTTTTTGGGACGAGGGGTCGAAATTCCATCTGGAAAAAATTGTGTTTTAGGAGATATCGTATATTCTAGTTCTCCTGCACTCTCCGACGATGAACTTTTTGGGCTTTTGAGCGTTTTTATTCTTACTGGTATTAGGGATTTTCTTTTCGGAATAACCAGGTTTTTCATAGCTAAGAATTCTTGAAAGTTTTCCTCATCAATCTCATTTTCGAAATAATCTGGCTTGAAATCAAAAGGTTTTATCTCTACTAATCTTGATTTAGGGGGCTCATCTTCTGCGTCTGGCGAATCAGTAGAAGAGGGACGCGATACCCATTTTTCCGGGAATTTGGCTCTTTTTATTCGGCTAACATGTGCCTTATAGGTTCTTCCATTATCGAGGTTCACCATTTTAAATGTAAAATCGTTATCATACTTTTGTACTATTCTATACGGTCCGGAAAATTTATTAGATAGTTTTTTGCCTTCTGTCTTTGCATAATTTCTTAGGTAAACGCAGTCTCCTATCTTAAAATCTATGTTTTACTTGACTTTGGGTAGGTTTCTTAGCTCTTGAGTTATTTTACATTTTTCCAACCTTTGTCTTACTATTTTATAAGTTTTTCTCATCCTATTTATGAACTTTTGTTTGTAATCCTCCGAGTTATTGTAATATTGCCGGGATTCAATGATCTCATTATATGGGATATTTAAAATCGCGACCAAAAAGTAAATAAAAAGGGTTGTCTTTGGTTGTTTCTGAATATGCAGTGTTGATTATGTTAGTTAAATAAGATAAGAATTGATCCCAATCTTTCCTGTTGTCTTTCGTATAAATACTTAATACATTCGAAAATATTTTATGCCTATTTTCCATTTTACCATTGGCTTTTGGGTGATATTGGGATTTCACCAATTTTTCTATGTTAAGAAAACTCATTAGGTCTTTTGTTACCTTTGAAACGAAATTGCTTCCGTTGTCATTTATAACCTTATTTGGAATGCCAAATTTTAAAAATAATTTCGCCAACGCCTTACTCGTGGCGTAAGCGCCTTGATTTTTTGATGCTTTTGCAAAGGTAAACCCAGAAAAGTAATCTAACCGAAAGAATACAAGTGTGGCCTCTGCTGGAAACAGGTAGGCCTCCGCTCGTTCCATATAAATAAAAGGAGACAATATCGAAGGGGAATCTCGCTACCGGAACTCTTCCCATTGGAGGATTAGGATAAGCTTGGGTTTTTTTTCTTAAGTTACACGCTTCGCATATACTGACGAATTCTTTAAGTTTTGTTAATGCCGACGGCACGTAAAAATATTGTTTTAATTTATGGAAAGTTTTCGTTATCCCTAAATGCCCACCTATATCCGAATGAAAATATTCAAAGGTAGGTATTATTAAGTTTTGGGGCAATACAGGTATTATTGAAGTTTGGTTTCTATTTGCCTCAGTAGTCACAATTCTACATAATATTTCTTCATCAAAATCATAGTAAAAGTTATCTATTTCTCTTCTAAGAGTTTTGAATTTATCTGGTAACATATCATCATTCACAAAATAATTAATAGGTGCTAAACACATTCCATCCTTTTTTTGATTTCTTTTTATATTTTCCAAAGACAAGGGACAATAGTTAACCTTATTTTCTTTTACTGAGTCCTTTGCTTTGTTTTTCTTACATTTACTCTTAGTCTTAATAGTATTGACTTCGTTCTGTTCGGGTTCCGACGGCACATTTTCCGGAAATCTACTCAAGAAATCACAAGTTGCATTTTTTTTGCCTTTTAAATATTCAAATTTATAATCTAGGTCTTGGATTTTCATAATCCATCTAGCTAGAATTCCCGTGGGGTTTTTAAATGTGCGCAGGTACTGCAAGCTTTTATGGTCTGAACGTAGTATAATTTTTCTACCAATCAAATAGTGTCTAAATTTATCCAAGTGATGGATTATAGATAATAATTCCAAATTTTTGGCAGAATAGTTACTTTCACCTCTTGATAAGGTTCTGCTTGAATCACATATAACTTTTTCTATTACTTTTTGTTTGGGCGTACCCTCCAGAGGATTGGGGTTTTCTATCGGAATTATTTGCGAAAGTAAAATGCCGATGCTCTTTGAACTGGCATCAGTCGTAACTACGAATTGTCCGTTCTCGAAATCAGGCAACGACAATATGGGTTCGGAAGTGAGTGCCTTCTTGAGACGGTCTAAGGAAGTTTGGGCTTCCTGGGACCAAGCAACAGTTTGGAGTTCCCTTTGAAAAATTCTGTAAGTGGTTTCACAATATGGGCGCGACTTCGCACAAATTTTCTAAAGTAGCCAGTAAGGCCTAAAATTCCTCTTAATTCTTTCATAGTTTAGGGGGGTTTGAGGTTTTCAAAACATTTTATTTTTGTCGGGGTCTAGGGATATATCTCCTTGCGTCACTACTACTCCAAAGCATTTAATTTTAGGTTGACACAAATTTAATCTTTCAGGCCTGCATTTTAAATTGCCTTTTCTAGTTTTCTCAAACCCCTCGGCTAATGTTGCTAAGCGTAGTTCAGTGTCTTCTCCTACACATATCACATCATCGATAAAATGAATAATATTCTTTAATCCTCTCAATAAATGCAATAAAGGTCTACATAGCGCGCTTGAACTTGTCTTAAGTCCAAAAGGTACTCTTAAGGATTCGTAGGAACCACACTCAGCTGTACAAAACGCAGTTTTAAAGACATCTTTTTCGGCTATTTTCACTTGGTGGTAAGCTTGGGTAAGATCCAAAGAAGTAAAAATTTTGTTTTTGCTTGAAATAGAGTCAAGGATTTCGTCTATTCTTGGCAAGGGAAATTTATCACTCACTACTTGCTTGTTAAGGGCTCTATAATCTACTACAAACCTCAGGTCACCATTCTTTTTTGGAACTAAGATAACTGGTGCGGAATACGGACTTATACTGGGGCGTATAATCTTATTCTTTTCTAATTCATGGATTTTATTTTTTAACCATTCTTTATGCTTATACGGTATACGATATGGCTGTATTGCGACGGGGTTTCCGGTCGTTAAAATTTAATGTTCATAAAAAGGTATTAATCCGATTTCGTTTTCGGATGTAGAAAACACATCTTTGAAATTACATAATAATTCGCATAATTTCTTGTTGAGTTCCAGGTCAGTAATATGATCCATCTCGAATTTTTTTAAAAATTGTGATTTGGTTAGGGGGTATCTTTGGTTGTTTGAGGTTTCAATACTGTTATTTAGATTTCTTTTGGAATTTTCCCACCTATCTAAGTCATTTTCCGAGATAATCTGGATTTGAACTAAACATGTTCCCTTTTTTATTGTAATTGTGTCATTTTCATGGTTATTAGTCACCCAAATAAAACCTTCTCCTTTGTCGTAAGATATAATTTGTTCTTCACATAACATATTTTCAGGAATTTCATTTGACGGGATCGCAAACCATATTTTGGATTTGCTATCCACCGGTTCAATCATCTGTGATATTTGAATCCTTTGCATTGTCCTGGGAGGGATTTTTGTTTTCCTTATTGCGAATCCATAATATGTTTCTTTGTTTTCATTGTCTATTAAATTTAGACTGGCGCTATCCGACAATAACATTGGCTGCGCCTGGAGTGCATTGGTGTTCCCTACTCTTTCCCATAATTTCACTATTTCCTTGATTTCTTTTGACCTATACTGTCGCATATCTCCCATTTTTATTTTTGCAGATTCAATCCTCTTATTATCTAAATTTACTTCACTCTTCATATATCGCTCGGAATAAGAAAGTGGATTTCTTGTTATGCCACGTGCTCTTTGTAGAGAGACCTGAGGTTCAATAGATTTTGACATTATACCTCCGGAAATTTTATTTACTATTACATTTTCTTCGTAACCTCTGTTATGATTCCTTAGAGTGGCGAAAGGGGTTTTAGCCGGGTACACAAGCCTTTCATTTGCCACGTCTAATAGCATAACGTCAAACTTTATTTGACCTTAAAAAATTTGCGCCGATAATGGCTTCATACGGAAAATTGTTGCATATTATAAAATTTGTCGGAAAAATTCTATTATCCCTTTTCACATCAAGGCGAATTGAACCTGTTGCGTCCAATTTATGCCCTGTTACACTAGTTAAACTTGGATTATTGACATTTTTCCTTTGCTTAATATGCGGGGGCAACATATTAAATACGCCTGAGTTTATGATGTTAACCGTGGCACCACTGTCAACTAAAGCCTTAAAGTAAACATTTGCTACACCCAAATCATTAAATATAGGTAACTTGTTATTACTATCACTAAAGAACGGTACTACTATTGGTTTGGACCTATAAATATTCTGGGCCCCTTCTGGGTCCAATTTATTCTTCTGAGGGGCCCGACGCGTTTCCCTGGGGATTTATTTCATATGTCGGCGTCTGCAATAGAGATTCAGACACGTGAGATTCCAGAGGCATATCTAAGTGATTTACATTTGTCTGCCTTCGCTATGTATTATTACGATAATTTGGAGTTCTTGCGTCAGTGCCGGCTACCGGCGCTGACTGCAAATACCGTCGGCTTGAAAAATTTGCATTTCCCGTCGGCCAATTAACTATTTGCCGTCAATTTAAAAAATTTGCATTTCCCGTCGGCCGATAATTACTTTGTCTACTGAGGAGAGGGTTATACGAGTTCTGTCGGTACACATTGTGAGGTGCTGGTGTGCGGGTTTGAGGGTATTGTGGGAATATTGCGTCCTGGGTGTACCCTTGTGCACCATTGGCGCTAAGATTTGTTCTCCTGAACAAATGGTTGTCAAAATATTTTGTATCACTGACGGCGTTTCTTGGTGCCGTTACGTTTCTATTTTTAGAATGCTACTCTCTCGCGATATGTCCTGCACGATTACAGATATAACATCTTATTATAGGGTTATTTTCATAACTAATTGGTTTGACAGGTTGAAAACGTACTGTTTTCTGTCTAGCGGTTTCTTGCGTTCTATTTCTTTGCGGCACTGGGGAATTTTTCCTTGAAAAGAAATTTGAAGGAGTTCAATTTCCCTTGAAAGTTAGGCTTGTGCCCGATTCGCCTAGGCTATTTATCTTTGTCTTGCTATAATTTGCCACGATCATATCGATTTCGATCATTCGCCCTACTTACTGAACTGCTAGGTCCAACGTTTGTATGTTCTTAGAAATTACCATTCTATATAATTTTGGTGGAAGTCATTGCAAAAAGGCAGGTAGTATGATTTTTTCATACAAGTATCCTGAACCTTTGCCGTATTTCGCTTCTACTGAGATTCGTATGTTGTGTAAATATTCTTGTATATTCTGTGTGTGGTCGAAGCATACTATTCCATGTTTTAATTTGTTTGTTGAGCTTGTTTCAAGAATTCTGTCTTTAAATGCCGTTAACAATTTTTTTATTGTATTTATCGGCAAATTATTATCTTCTCCTACAGTATTTTCAATTTTTTTAATAAAGGTGAAAGCCTGCCCTCTTAATCTTAGAAGAAGCATACTTATTAATGTTTTTAGGTCAGTTTTAGTTAATTCTACAAATTGTGCTAGTTGTATATTAAATTCGTCGACATCTGTTTGACCGTCCTACTGCGGGATAGACTTGGTTATTTCTACGTTTTTCGCGACCAATTTTTGCGCAAGTAATAATGCACTTAATTCTTCTGCTATTTTTGTGTTTTAAATATTTGTATCTTTTTGCGTAAATGTACACTTAAATAAATCTCTTTCACTTAACTTAATTGGGGAATGCTATTATCTCATATGATATATTTTAAAAGGGTTTAACTATTATAGCTTAGCGGTTATAGGCTTAGACATTCTTTTTTTATAAGTTCTGTATCTGTCAATATTTGAAATTTGAATTAAGAAGTTTGTAGCCTAACTAGTTCGTATGTTTCCTCCGAGTTTACGACCGTGCCAATTGTAATGGGGGGATGATCCTACCGACCGCGCCAATTGTATTGGGGGGGGAATGATAAATGTTTGACCACACCACTCCTTATGGGAGAAAATAAAAATAGATTAAATAATAAACTGGAGTTCCCTTGTGAGGTGACTAATTGGGCCGGGGAGCCATCTATCCAGGAACGTAGGCGTACTTCGTGGATTTGTCAGATTCCTCGGGAGCGTTTCCAATGGAGACAATTGAACTAGTTATCTACGTTGCGGTACTAGATACAGATATATAATCAATACAACACAAATAGAAAAGCAATAGATTTATTAGACTTAAATATTTAGTTGTACAGCAACGGACTTCAGTAATGCAAACAGATAGATCTCGCAACCAGAATAATCATAGTCAGAATACTTCTTAATAAAAGTGCCTAGCCTGTAATAATAATCCGCGAAAAATACTTTTTCACTCCCTTATAACATGAGTTCTGATTCTGAGCAATAATCACTATTTCCCAATTGGCCCAGCTCCTCTCGGAGGGCATGCTACTTTACTCTTCTGCTGACCAAATCAAACCTTTATTCTGACAAACGAACAACTAGTTTTTCGCAACATATTAATCACTCCAGTAACACCGTCATAAGAAAACCTTCAAATTCAGTTTTAGACTATGTCACACTCGTTTCATCTAATAATAATTCGAAATTCAGATCAATATAATTATCAGAATAATTTTAAAAAGAAAGTAGTTTTTATGCTTATCAAAACTGTCAATGCGTTTGGAAATGTTCGAGACTCTTTTTTTTGTAAAACAAAGAATGCAAAACTCTACAGAGTACAA